>NC_060265.1:23390610-23585656 GCF_021901455.1 Neodiprion lecontei
GATTCGTCGAAATTTCCGTGATTCTGCTCACGGTAATCCTGACCTATGAATTATAACGGAATCGATGCGTTACACGATTCAGGGAGCAAGTTATTACCACTTTATACTATCACAGAGGTGTATTCGGTGCTGTATAATAGGTACCCTCTTTATCCCCATGACAATGGAGGGAAAGTTGAAGAAATAAAAGTCACTTTCAACGAGTGTCATATACCGGCATAACTACGCCAATAAATTCAAATTATACTTCTCGCCTCCTTCAACAATAAGTACAGTATCCATATCGCGTGATGGGGTCGAGCCCATCTTGTCGGTGAGGCAGGTCTTTCTCCAAAGTTTCTCCCGGTTTATTTTCAGGAGTTTTATTCTAACCTTATACTTTGGTTTGATGAAACAGCGTTAAGTTGGCAGATTCTTTCATGATGCACCAAATAACCTACCACGACCATTCCAGCGAAATTGCGCTACCCCAGATTTTTCGGAAGTACCGAAAAAACTTGCCATCCAATGAAGGGTATGATTAGAATAATGCTTCCTCGGGGATTGAGGAGAGCACCGAACCTGGCAGGATTTGAAAAAAAAATCACTGGGTAGGGATCTGCTTTATTTCTTTTTTATTTTCAAAACAATGGCGGACGTATCGAAGAGTTATTGATCGGTGATTGTGAATCGAACACTGAACAAGTTACTGTTTTTCCCTTCGAGTCTAGCTAACTTTCAAATTTCCAACCATAGACTGTATTTTAGGACTCAGAAGAAATTTGCAAAATTGGCGAAATATTCTTTCACACATGTATGTGGAATGACAAATTCGAAAGTGATAAAAATCTTTGTAGCGATCAGATATGAGAGTGCAGGGTCGTTGGATCAGGTGTACTCGCCTGAACGTAGCTTCCATAATTAACAATTAATGAGCGCACAGCGGAGTGCACGTTGCACATCCCTTCCATTACAGTTAACCGCGGTCTCTTCAACAAATTATGCATGTACCATATATTCCGACCACAAGGGGTCAGTTTGTAAACATTCGAACTTAATTAACCTTGTTGCTCGTGTCCGTCAAAGGCGGGTGTTATTTCAAAGTAGAAATCCAATCATACACTGTTTTTCCGGTTTTGCCGGCTTGACCGGCTTATCCGGTTGTATTGAACGATTACACAGGCTTGCGATGATTTTCCCATGATAAAACCGAGTAGTAATTTCGGTAGGTATTAGATACGAATCTATGAAAGAAAGTGTTTAAAAAATTCTACGCGTAAATTTTCCAAGAAACGTTTTTTTCTGATTTCCTAGTACTCCTAGAGTTAACTTTCAATTTCTGTGTTAAATATATGTATTAATGGTAGTGTTGGTATTTAAATATTTATTTACTGTCACTAGATGTTGTTTAGGGTGATTTTAAGCATATTTAGAGATACGTAAGAACAAGAGAAAAAGATTGAACAGGAGTTTTGAAGAAAGTAAAAAAAGATATAGGTCGTTTCGATTTATCTAGTCTCTTAAGTCTTGATTAAAACTAATACTGTACATTTTATACCTAAGCGTACAGTTCTATATTCATTATATTTTTATTTTTTCATAAGAATTGTTCAAAAATCAGTAAATATGCGTATCTTCCATAAGAATAAATCGCGATATGCTGTATAAGAGCCAGCGCTATATATGAACTCAACATATGTGAATACCTAAAAAAAAAACATCATTGCTTAAGGGGGAAATTAAAAGTTGTATTTCGCAGGTCTGTGTTACGTGTTTAACGGAGAGCGATCACTGCCCGACCGTTTCACAAAATTACACAAACAATCGCAGAAAAAAAACCAAAAACATATAAACAAACAAACAATTAGGTCAATTCACACATCTCTCCGATTTCACCGACGAGCAAAATCTCGGTATGCTCGAGACCATTGCGATAGTTTAAATCACTGTCTCATAAAATCTTATACTCGAGTTTGCTGATTTTGGGGTTGCTTTCCACATTTACCGACTGCTGACTGAGCGTAGGGATTGGGGTTGCGGTTGAGATGCTGGTGGAAGAACACAGAGATCACTTCCCCGATACTCCACCAGTGGCTGTTGCACGTGTGGATCAGACAGACTGATCTACGGTAGGTATACAAATTATCGTACAAGCTCTTCTATTCCCGTCTACGTACGGGACTGTAGCTCGGGAAATTATTCGTCTGACTCAAGGTCACCATTATATACATCTATATGATATACACCTATGTATGTTTGATTGGAATTGATGAAGTTGGCAGTTTACAGGTATGGGGCGATTTTCCGTATCCAGCAAGCTTATTGATTTTGTTGATGAAACAAAAATTGACTGGTAATTAATTTTCTGAATTATTAAAACAATTTCTTCACACATAGGGTAGTTGATTATACAATTATAAAATGTTCTACGTATTGTGAACTTTTAATTTGCTTGGCTATTGATCGGTATATACGTTTATTATTAATACGTTGCGTTCGATTTTAAACGGGCTTCGAAAGATTCTTTCGCAAAGTTATTTCATTATAGCGGTTGTATAATGGCGCTACAGTAACGAGCAATTGGGAATCCGTCTGGAATTTACCTCATACCTCCTCGTTTACCATACGCTAGTGAACTCTAAGCCCTGCGATTTACAATGCCGAGAGTGATCCAACAGCCACCGGCGTTGAATTAATATACAACTTTATTTTTCTCCCTCATTTCACTTCTTTGTAGAACGGTTATTCGAAAAAAGTGTGTACCTATCTTTTGCAGGTCGGCCAGGCCCTTGCCATGCGATGTCGTTGCCCAGCCCCAGACTTCGACATTACAGGTCGAAAACACAAGATCAAAACTTATTTTCTCAAAATTTCTATACTCTCGTATTTTCCATTCTGAAATATTTCTGCTCTGCATCCTTAAGCTTTGGAATGAAATTCATTGATTCGAGTTACACGCATATTTTATACACATATTTTTTTTCACAACGTAACACGTTTCAACTGTAACATCATTGTTATACAGTTAACAGTTTTTGCATACGTTTGCAGCATTACATACAGCATTGTATACATTGTTGATTGTGTTTCAACAATACATTAAGGTAGTAGAGTTTTTCTTGTGTAATCAGTTGGTCGCTAACCATACAACAAATTTCGTACAATGTGATTTTAAGTTTATTTGCAAACATATAATTGGCTTCATATACACATGTTGTAGAAGTAAATTACATATATACCTTTTATCGATCACTTTAAGAGAAAGAAACAGATCGAGAACGATTGATGACTTTTAATAAGAACTCAGACGAACGGTTTTTTCTCACTGACTGTAACTCGACCATATAAGAAGTTACTTTCAATTCGGTATTCACGCACACATGTACGTAGAAATATAAAAAAAGGAAGACCAAAGCAAGACTGTGGCTTCGATCAACTTCGTTCCAATTATGTAATAAATTTGATTCATAGAACCAGCTGAAAGACGCGGTTCACTAGACGAGGTTTGAACGCGAGACGAGTTAATCACCGTTTAAAACCATCGTTCGACTAAGTCTGTTAAAACTGCTCTCTCGGCATGGCCTGGTTAACTCTGTACTTCACTTTATATTATAATTAAGATGCACCCATTTCTATTCCTTCCACCGTATAAATACGATGTAAGCAATTCACTGCTGTTTGGTAGCAGTATCGATAACCGCGTCAATGTTTTATTTCCAGGACCATGACAGCAATTTGCTTCGTGTGCAACCTGCCCATCCTCAGCCATCAGGTGGGACTAATTTGGCAGGGCGGAAATGGGTGGGACGATCTTCTTCGAGAGCAGGTCGAAGAATCAACCCTCAAACAACGGCTGGGTAAATATTTTCAACCAAATCAAGCATGAGGAATACATATCATGGTTTTATAAATCACTAACCAACTTGCATTTCTTATTAGCGCATGAGATTGAAAATATTTTTGACAATGAAATAGAAAGAAGGATTTTTCCATTCCGCATCGTCTTCTTTTTAACTATCTCGTACTTCTGTTTGAATGTTCAAGACTTCGTTTCTGCAATTATTTGGCCACGGTGGATAATGCAATCCTCATACATATTTCTACAGCTTTGATTGGTATCGAAAATTGAGGAACAAAATATTTCTGAAAACGATGATCTGATACCTCTTTTAAATTGGATAAATGAAATTTCCTGTGGTTAATGTCACGCCGTCGAGGCGTTTGCTTGAGTATCGTGTTGGCCGTATCCAAGGAAACCTTTTACCTTATCGCGTCCCCCGCAACCGAGTAATTTTAATCAGAGCTGGGCTGGGAAAAGAAAACAAACCAGCTAATTGAAAAGTTAGAAGCGTTATGCTAAATATTCTGAATCCTTGGAACGCTACAAGACACTTGGTAAATTAAACAGAAATTATATTAGATCGACCACATCGCCTTCTGCTTCTTGCTATGTCACCCTCGCATCCTCGTAATTTTATTACTGTACTCATAATTCCGGACACTTGTAGGAGCGGGGCGGAGGGACTCGGCCGCACAGATTACCTCAATTTCACCACCGAATGAGATCCAGGAATCGTCTCCTCCAAATCAGCGTCGGCGTCGGTCCAGCTTGGCCCAGTTGACGGAACTCCTGAAGGAATGGGGCGGCGGCGGGACGTCGAGCAAGGGTGGAAAGGGTGGGAAGCTGCATCGGCGAGAGACCCTTGCGGACATCGCGAAGTCCATGCCATGGCCGAGACAACAGACAACGGACGCGAGCCATATGACGAGCCTCCGAAGTAGGAGGGAGAGCTCCGTCGACAGCGGAATCAGAAGTCAGGTGTCCTACAAATCAAGGAGAGACTCGACCATCAGCGACTTCAAGAATGAATTGGCCCGATTTTGGAGCAGAAAGGACTCGCAGCAGTCTTCGGCCCCGCCAACGGTCATTTCGCCAACCACGAGGAGAGGTAATCGCGACTACTGTATTTTACTGTTACAATCCGGGCTCTGCAGCGATTCTCGAGTATCTTGTTCAAGGAGCTCGATTCTCGAAAAGAAGTGGGGTCCTTGGCAATGCTCGGGAATTCTTTGAGCTCCCGAAACTTTGTTACAATCCAACCCAGGCTGCCTCGCCCTGCTTTGTTCGAAGTAATAAAGAGAGAAAATTGCTGACAAAGTTGTCTTAAAGGTCAAGAATCTTCGGCGTGGATATACCGAGAATCCACCTGGAAGAATTTCGCGCGTTTGCTAACCGGGATCAAATTTCTTTTTAGGCTCCGGAGAATCCGTTAAAAACTCGAGACGTGGGTCTGGAGAGAGTGCTAAGTCGCGGAGAGATTCCGTCGTCGGTGGGCAGTCGGTCAGCCCTGGAGAACGGAAACACAATTGTCGACACCACAGACGCAGGCAGTCCCAACAGTCCCAGGAAGGCGGAGGTGTCACTCCTACTAAATACTACCGGAGTGACCAAAGGCCCAGCGCTTCGAGCACCGACAGCGGGGCCAGCTGTGCGGTTAGGTTCGTCTCATTCACTTTGGCGGCATTAATTTTGCAAGAAGCATGTGGGAACGTATATCACGATAAACGGATAGCCGACAAAGTTTCGCGTGGGCGGAAAACAGGAAGGGATTCCTCCGGTATATTCGCTATCAAGTTTGCGGCGTCCTTGTATTTAACCGGAACATTGGAAGTTATATTCTATTGAAACTTGAACGATCGTTGCTGTTGATAAAAATCGAGATATACACGCTCTGTTATACTGCTCAGGGAACATCTGGAGGCGCAGAGACTTCAGGCTGAAAAAAATGAGAAGGCTAGCTCGACGGTGGACGTGAAGTCTGACGTGAAAGCGCCAACGACGACGCTGACGGTAGAGATGAAGACCACTGCAACTGACAGTGGCAAATCCATGAATCTAGATCCGACGATGAATCCTCCCACGATCATCACGTCCGCAGTGACGCCGCCTCTGGTGTCACCGATGGCCGGAAGCAGTCTTCCCTTGCCAGGAATGTCCGCTTCCGGTGGCTCAAGTCCCGTAGGAACTCCGAATTTGAACAGCACCCCAACCCACCCCCTGCTCGCCACAAGAAGAGATTCCACCACTCAGGTAAATGTTTCAACCAAATTGGTCCACGTCGATGTTTACAAATCCATATTCCAACGCAATTAATGAAACATGAAAGTCTGAATGAAACGACAATTGAACAGTCAAAGGCGCTCGGACAAACAGCCGTGTAGTCATTAGTTCGTTATAAACACATTCGGAAGAGGATTCTGACTTTTGATCTGAGGACAATTACTCATTGAAACATTTGTTCAAGTGCTATTACAAAGGAAAAGAGGCATCACCGAGCAAATTGGCAAGGCTAACGAGGCAGGCAGCTGCTATCGACGAATCGCTCCCACCTTCCGGTCGACGAGGGAGTCAGCCGACGCTTTCTCCGGATCCTGACGACGGAGGTACGGGCTCGAATGTATAGAAGGGTTTCCGACCACAGTGGAAACGCCTCGAGTGTACTTGCTCATCAATTTTACGGTTTGTGGTAAGAAATTTTGTCCGTTTCAAGGTCGCAAGGCTCGCAGGGACTCGTTGAGTCCAGACTCAGCCTCCTATCCCAGAAGGCGTGACTCTAGGAGTCATTTGAGCCCGGACAGAAACGCTACTGATAAACGGGACATCAGTCCGATTCGACAGAGAAAAGCCAGGCTGAGAAGGCAATCAACGTCCATCGCGTATGGTCGACCGCCCAGGTGAATCCTAGTTTACGTCAAAATAAATTGTTTTACAATATTTCTCCTGGTAAATCATTTCGGTACATCTTGAAACGATTTATCATAACTTCACGCTTCACTGTCCCAGTCAAAGATTGAAAGTAACGTTGGACCGAATTTTTGTGAATCCCAGGTCTTCGGATAGCTCATCCTGTTCATCACGGGATCCGAGTCCATGCGCCCGTGGACCAACTACCATTCAACATGCGCCGGTGATCAGAAGACAATCAACGACTGAAGAGATTTTGATCGCCAGAGGTTTCAGGCGGCAGAGTACAACGGAGGAAATGATACGATGCAGAAATTTCAGAAGACAAAGCTCCCAGAGCGATGACACCGTAAGTTTTAAATATTAAGAAAATCACGATTCATTAATCGCAGACCGAACAAGTCATCTACCTTTCAAAATTTGTTTCAGGTTCAAAGGTACAGAGGCCGAAGGGACAGTTCGGCTCAAATTACTGACGGAACCTTTGCCACGATGACGGTCGAAACGACCAGTACATTTTTTGACAGCAGCACGCAGACCGGTGAGTTATAAATTTCGAATGAGTAAATTAACGATTCCCGTACTGTGTTACATTGACTGGAACATCGTGGTATTCTGGACTATTTCATAAGTTTGAATGAATGACTCACATGCGTCATTGCTAACGCGAATATTCTATCGTAATACACGAAATAACTACAGTGGCTCAAAATACCTCCGATACGATGTATAATTGTGAACGTATTCAATATTTGGAACAAAGATGTTGCCGAATAAACGCAATAAGGTTCCTTGAACTTTAAATTTTGGTACATTTCGTGAAAAAGTAGCTGAATCCGATCGAATCAATACTTTATCCGTATTCATCTCCATACACGAGGTTCGTGTAGTAATTTTTAACGTTTGAACACGACGCCGAAATCCCATGATACCTCGAATTTTTCGGGCCAATACGAAGCAGCCCTTTCGTGCACGCGCATGGGTAAATAATTTTCATAGCGGGTAACATCACGCAGGCGCTACCCTTGTTATAGTTCCCTTATATTGTAACAGGGTGCATCCCAGTCGATAGCTGACAACAGAATCAGCAGTAAGTAGAAAAGTCTGTCGAGAGATAATAATAATAAAAGAAAACTGCAAAGTCTTAAGACGGTGATAAAAATGCTACAACAACTAACCACGGGGTAGGTGTCATGATTTCGAACGTTTGAAGAAATGACAGAAGCGGGGAAATGATTGATTCGACTTGTTGGAAAGTGAATTGATTTGTTCGTTGATAAGTCGTTGATATCTCAAGTTGATAGATTTTTAATAGTGTCTTGAACGGGATAGAGGAAAAATCAAGTGAAAAATAAAATGGTTGAATACGTGAAAAATTGAATAATTGTTGCGGTGAAACAACGTCAATAAGTGTATGGTGTGCGTGATGAATAAAATAAAAAAAAAATTACAATCGCCCGAGAGTGGTGTATATCGTAATTGTTGAAGGGGTGAACAGTTAGAGGGCCGTTAATTAATTAAAAGTGACCGTTCGCACTATATTCGTATATGCTTAATCATTTTAAAAAATTCTCACCTAGGACGAACACTTCGATTTTTCATTAGCCACGCAATGGATGGCGCCCTTTCTGAATATTTTATCAACTCAGGGATTTTGTATTGGCAAAAAGTGAGATACCTTCGGTCATTCGTGCTAATGATGATAATTCGTTTGCCCATCCGATAAATTGCTTCGCAACGTCTGTCTCCGTTTTTCATCCGGATGAGAAAAACGAGATGAAAATTTTTATACCTTTTCATAGACAACCACTTGTGGATGCGAGAAGGCGAAATAAGCTCTTCCCGTATAGGACGAACGAAAAGACCCATTCTAAAATGTCATTCTTTGCAAAGCGCGAGTGAATTCTTGATTTAATTAAATCACCCATTAATCCCGACTTAATATATCAGTCTTAATGAAATTTTAAACGAAAATGGTTTCCGTAATTGAATAACCTTTCATTTCGGGATAAGGATTATAACACGTTAAGTATAATCAAGAAAAGCGGGCGGTGAATTGATATGAAGCGAGATAGCCAAAATTTAATCGGCGGTACACACCACTGAAATATCATTACGGATGAAATCCGAGGCTTTGTTGGGAAATTCCACCCCCACCGCTCCGGAATTTTCATTGTACTCAAGCCACACCCAACTTCTTTATTGCTGAAATTCCCTAAATTTTCAAAGTATGCATTTCACTCAAGGACCTTCGCTTTATTTCGATTTAAAGAACCTTCTCCACTTTATGACAACAACCATTACCACGAGGAGTGCCTGAGATGCAACAGTTGCGGCCTCAATCTTACCGGACCAAATCAGAAGCGCGCACGCAGGTGAGCCAACCAATGGCAATTTTTGCATTCCCCCGTATCTTCTTATACGTGTAGATAAGAGCATCGTATAGTATTATTCTGACATGTATACGTACACCAGTAGTACGTGGTTACGCGTCTGCATGTTTAGCGAGAAGGACTTAATCGGCGGGAGTAGACCTTGCCACTTGGAGATATGAAACCCTCTATTGCTGACCCATACCTACATCGAGACGATAAAATTGCCATTCCCCATCTCGAATGTCGTTCGGATTCTCATTTTATGCACTTTCTAGTACACGATCATCCCTTCCCGCCTATGTTTGCACATACATGAACGACCAGGATTCGCCATTTCGCCCGCAGGTGCCAATAACGCCTCTGTTAAACCAGCGATCCGATATTCCTTCCAGTATTGACAATGAAACGTTTTGCAGTTTCGACATTTTATTACTCAAAATTCATACTCACCGCATTCTTTGTCCTTTACATACTTTTCAAATACATTTAGTCAGCTGGATTCTTCGGCACAGAAGCTCATCATTTTTTTTAATTATTTTTTTTTTTATTTACAAACTAATAGTCTACTGAAATCGATCTATTATAGGTTCAAAAACCACATTCTGTGTGACTTGCACTTTGCGGACGTCGCTCTGATGGAGTGTGCAGATTTCATGCAACAACTTCGCAGCTTCAAGCCTCAGAGTCTGGGCTGTGCCGTCGCCCGTCGAAAGTCATCGACTACCCTGATCTTCCCGTTACCACCTCAAGCTTGTTCAGGTTAGTAGCAATTCGTATTCCAGCGTACTAACCGCGTAGTGACAATTGCCTGGAAATGTTAATAAGTGAATATTTCGCACTCGTTATTACGTAGAAGTTATTCTGCAACAGGTACTCAGATATTCAAAAAGCTCAACCGTCTGCCGGAGCGATACAATCATCATTAATAAATCGTAATGCAAGTAAAGATGGACTGCGCATATTTTCTAAATTAATTAATCAGCTGTTTGAAGTGATAGTAAATCAGCAGAAGTTCTTCGCATCGTGTCAGCCTTGTTAGTCGCGCTTCTTGCTAGTAGAAGTATTACATGCTATGTCAGCCACGCTGCTTGCCTAGTAGAAGATTTTGAACCATGTCAGCCATGCCAGCCTCGCAAACCGCGTGAGTAGAAAAGTCCTGAACTATGTCAGCCGCTCCAGTAGTGGAAGAACTCCGTGGCATACCAGCCACCGAATTATAAGTTATCTCACGTTCTTAATCTCGCACGATGTGCTAAATCCGAAGAAGTCCAAAGTGATTGTTGGGTCGCAAAACCCTCGCTAAGCTTTGAGAGGTAGTTTTCAACCTCACATCTGGTTCCCAAATATTTCTTGCCAACTCTCACTGAGTCCTTCAGCTTTCTATCCGTATTTCCTATGTTAAACCACTCAAGAACTTAGCTGCATTTTCTCCCACCGCGTCTGCATTTTTCAAAATTACCCCTGTCCTGTACTTTATCTACCCTCTCTCACAACTTTGGCTTTCTTTCAATTTCAAATGTATGCTAGTTTTGTCCACGCACCCTTAACCGTAGCGAATGTTTTCACTCCACGAGTTGTTCTCAATAAATTTCAATCTATACTCGTGTAACAATCTATCAATGAGATCTTCACATAAACAACCAATCACATCGATCTACTACAATATCAACTCTTTAAATATATTTATTGTTATTTTAATCACGATCAAACCTCATTCAAAGCTAAGTACCCGTAATCCTTTAATTAGAATTACAAGGAGTTCGCGTGATATCCGAAGCTAACGGAACACAAGGGAAAACGATAACAGTGATCTTCAATGCCGATGAAGAGAATTATAAATAAACAAAAAAAAAAAAAAAAACGTACGTAAAGCTACCGCAGGCGGTTCACTCTAAGTTCGAATACCAAGCCCTGTCTGCCAAACAGCTTGGTGTTCTACCTTACAGTGAATCGACTGCGGTCATAACATCATCGCTTTCGACAAAATAACGAAGAAATTTATCGACAATACGTGCTCAAGGGTTGAAGAAGCTACTCTCCATATCTGGATCTCGGTCAAGATTTTCTTCTCCCTCTATGTGTACGACCATCTCTCGATTGGCTCACTTAGTCTGAGATAACGCAGCAGTTTGACGAAGCACATTTGCACAATTAAGACAACGTTGATATTAATTATATTCAGTGGTAGTTGAACGGAATTAATTATCCGTGTTCTTTCAGACGAGTTCTGCGAAGAATTTCCTCACAATCTAATCCCAACCCCCGGGTACTGGATCGAATGCTCTCGTCAAAAGATTGCCTCGGATACTATTTGGGACGAGAGCGAGAGTGACAGAGAAGTAACAGATCCTGATCAGGCCGAAGAGCAGGCAGATTCAACGTCGAGGCAGCAGAGGCAGGATTTTTGCCTCTTTGAAGAGAACGAGATAGAGACGGACGATGCGCCGCGTAAGAAAACTGCGATCGAAGAACAGTGGGAAAAAAATCAGGGCTTCGAATTGACATCGGTTGAGCAAGAAACGTACGAAAAATACTTTTACGGGTCGGAACATTGGAACTATTTCACCAACGACGACGACCTCGGTCCGGTGATACTCAGCATTAAACAAGAGACGATTAACGGTAGAGATCAGTTCCGGATTCTGGTCAGAGCTATAAGCTACACCGTTCACGGCTTGATACCGGCCAGCTGTGTGTTTGCCGATCGTTACAACCGCGAGGAAGTTGTTCGTAGCCTCGGTAAGGAGGTGAATATCAACCCTCCGCTGACTTTGGGTCAGCTGCCAGACACACCTGAGGAGCTACTCAAGTTGGACCAGGTCTTCATTAAGTCCGAACTCAAGGTTGGGGTGATTTACGTACAGGAGGAACAGTACAGCGAGGAGGAAATTCTGGACAACAACGACAACTCGCTCTCGTTCGAGGAATTTCTACAAATTCTCGGCGACAAAGTCAGGCTCAAGGGCTTCGACAAGTACAAGGGTGGATTGGACACCGTGCACGACTTGACGGGGCTTTATTCCGTTTACACAAACTGGAGAGGAATCGAAATCATGTTTCACGTCTCGACGCTGCTTCCTTATGAGAAACACGACCCTCAAAAGGTATTTCAGATACTCAGATATGCTTTTGCCAACTTTAAGTGGTGTAATACTCTTTGAAACAATATAAAGAATTTTTTTTTTTTTTATTGACAGTACTACTAATCTCATTTTCCCATACGTATTCGGTGAAATTCTGGTTACAGCTGCAGAGGAAGCGGCACATAGGCAACGATATTGTTTGCGTGGTGTTTCTCGAGGCCGACAATACGAGTTTCAGTCCAGCGTGCATAAAGTCGCATTTCCTCCATACTTTCATCTTAGTGCGAGTCAGTCCAAGAATAAAGCGTAAGATCACAAGGTACGAGGTGTCCGTGGTGACGAGGGATGAGGTTGGCGCTTACAAGCCGTACCTGTGGGAACAAAGTATATTTGAAAAAGGTAGGAGGTTTGAAAAACGCCACTCATCGTCAAACACCGATTCTATAAGTTCGTGATCATTCGACAGGACCGATGTTCAGGGAGTGGATTCTGACAAAAATAGTAAACGGGGAACGAGCCAGTTACTCAGCGCCCAAGTTTGCGAGGATGCAAGAAAGGACCAGGAGTCAGATGCTCGAGGACATTGTCGCCAACTTGGCAAATCACGCGGAAACCGGGCAAATCCCTAAGCCGTACAGGTAAAATAATGCTTTCTAATTTACTCTGATCTTTCAGTTCGTAGCACCGATTTTTCCTGTAAGAAAAAAATAAAATCTTCTTCGTCTCGACGCTTAGACGCGGGTCTTGGAGACCTATCGGTCACATGAGACCCTCTTCTCCGTTGTTGGACTCCGTGAGAGATCAATTCGAAGACTACGATCAGCTGGCCAAGGATTTCACCCGAGTATTTCTGAACAACGTAGCGAACGTGACACTGAACGCCAGCTTGTTTGACGTGTCCTTTTTGGTTCCTGGCCAAAAGAAGCAAAAAGTTCGGTTTATCGGAGTTCGAGCTATTCTCGGTGTCAGAAGCAGGTCTGCGATTAAATCTCGAGTTATACCGACGAAAATTTACCCAAAGTTCTACGAGTTTAACGGTCTCGACACTTTTCCAGGGTCTTTCAAGAAATGCTGTACGGAATTCAAACGGGATTTGGAAGTCCCCAAGTTCCGGTCGGCGAGTTACTTTCCAGGCCTGTCCCCACTGCACTTAGTCCACAGAAGCCAAAAAGTTCGAACTTCCTTCAGGTTCCTGACGTGGAAAGTCCAAGGTAGGTTGAAGAAGCAGTATTTAAAATCACCCGTCAATCAATTTCCCTGAAACTCGGAGCAGGAATTTTGGCAAGCGTGTCCGAGAAACCAACGATTGGAGATTACTCTTTTCAATTCGATTTCACGTTGAAAATAAATGCACTTAATGGTGATTGGCTTGGAATTATGTTATCGTTAATATGGTGAGATTGATTGCTGTAATTTGATCGATGTCGAATGATTGATATCCGGGTAACAACTACGTGGCGTAAAGTCTGCCATGATACAATCCACACATAGTGGCCATTACGATACATAAATTCATTTGAATTATGCCAAAAGATATATTCAAAAATTTGCGTTTAGTAATCAGATTGACAGTCAGGGATCAGACTTTGAATATAGTCCGCTGATACGAATAAGCCATGCCAATGCTATGTGGCATTAAATATGGCAGGTGGGCTACCCGGATATAGGAACATATATGTATATTTCGATGTATTTTTCAAGGCACATCCATGAATCCAATCTTCACAGCACCGCATGTTTCCAAATTTTTACAATTACTCTGATTTTGGCATGTTTATATACCGTTCATGGATAGTACATGTATATTATATATTTAATTCATGATTTTCAACACGCTTGCTCGGAACTTGTTGTCAATTGAAATATTTCTCACCTTATTGTGTTTGAATGTTTTTTTTCTCCTCAAAATTTACATTCTTCATACCACCCACTTCATATTTTACCATTCGATAACATACTCGATATATCCCAATAAAAAAATAATCTCTATGGTAATTTAATTCACTCTTGGTATTCGAACGACATCCGACTTACAAAAAATTGGAGAAGAATCAGACTTCAAAACTGAATACCGTGACCCTTCGCACCATGTAACTGCACCTTTTTTAATCATATAACTGTGACCCTCGGATCACTCTGTGTTAAACTAATTCTGCCACAGGAGAATTTAACGAATCGCACACATTGTAGACACAAATGAACGATGAACAGAAAAGACACTTCTTTC
Source organism: Neodiprion lecontei (assembly GCF_021901455.1). Lineage (NCBI taxonomy): Eukaryota > Metazoa > Arthropoda > Insecta > Hymenoptera > Diprionidae > Neodiprion > Neodiprion lecontei. Next base: position 23,405,020 of record NC_060265.1, read on the forward strand.
AGCACGAGTTATCCGCATTGACGTCTTGTTAATCGTACAAGAAATCACATACCCAGCCATCCCGAAGCTCCCAAAATCTCCTTAAATCCATTTTTGAATATCATATCTGATTGTCCTCCGAACCCCGAAGTGCCGCCCCGCGGTTTCTGTGAGATACTCGTTCCGATATGTTTAGGCCCAAAAGTGTGCCATCCTCTCCAATGGTGAAGCGTGCCTTCTCACGTCTCGGGACCATCACGGCAGGATGGGGTCGCAGCATTCGTAAACACGGAAGCGGAAACACCCTCCAAACGGAAGACCGAAAGTTGTGGTCCAGCTCTCAGGACTGCAGCAGTAAGCAAATTTCGCGCACGATTATATCAACCGTCCGCGTGAAGGCAAGTATCTTTCAATTCGTTTGAATTGGCGAAATCCTAATTGCAGATAAAGAGGGTAAGGAAAAGGATCGAGGAGTACAGTCACTGGCTGTTCCCAGGCTGAGCGTCTGTGCCGATGCCCAGAAAGTCGACAGAGCAAAGCTCGCTCAAACTGAGGTACGTACAATATCCCACCAATTTTGAGTATCGAATGCCTTTTGCGGGTTGCAACGTAGCCCAGCGAATGACCGGCCGGCCCTTCCAATTTTCAGTTCGACATAATCGAATTTGACCCGGAAACCTTCAGGACTTTGTTGGATTATCTGCACACCGGATCATGCCCGCTAACCTGCACGAATATACCGGGGCTGATATGCGCCGCCGAACATTACGACCTCCCCGAACTGCTTCAGGCATGTTTCCATCACGCGAAGCAGTTCCTGCGCATCGAGATAGTCTGCGTGATGCTCTGCGCTCTTGAGAACTACTACTGGAGATACACTTCGGCCTCGGAACTGGTCAACATGATCCTCGCGTTCGTTGAAACTCGGGCCTGGCAGCTCTTTCGGAATCCCGATTTTCTCACCCTAAGTGAATCCATGGTCCAGATGATCATGTGCCGGGAACTGACTGTCATTGAAATACATAAGTTCGAGGCTATGCTGGAGTGGGCGAAGCACAGGGTAGAGACCAAGACTTCGGAGCTCGACGCCGAGCTGGAGTTCAAGTGTATTATGGAAAGACTGACTCGGGACTTGAAGCTGCAGAATATTGCACCGCACGAACTCATCAGGGTGAGTCCGGAGCCAAGTTGCTCTATGGCCAGTAACGATTATGTAGATGGAGGAAAGTCGAACATTGAGATGAGTCCGCGAATCGAAATTATTGTTTCAGACCGTTTTACCGTCTAAGGCTATCAAGAACGAAAGGATTTTGGAGACGCTGATGTACCAGGCGCACACTGGAGTTTTTCGCAACGTTGACACTTTCTTGGAAGATTACCAGAGAAGGATACAGAATCCGGAAAGCTTGGATTGAAGGTTATAAATTAATTTGGTATTGGAATTCATGCTGCACTCCTCAATTATTCGAGGAAAAGATTCTCTAGTACCAACGGTTCGAGAGTATTAAAATAATCGTCGCGGATTTTTGGCTTAGATACTTTACCGGAATCACAATTTGCGCATAAAAGCGCGAGCGATCAGAAATCGTTGATTTTTTCGATTTCTAAACGCAAAATGAAAAAACAAAACCTGAGTAAAACTTTTAAAAAATTTGGAAATAAAATGGAGAAACGAAACAAATTTATTCGGACCGTTAAATACTATGCTCAATGTACTGGGATTTGCTTTTTCTAAATCTTTGCGACGCGGTTGATCTGCTAAGATCAAGACTTGCGATCACAACGGTCGTAAGTAAGACCTAACAATGCGTATACTACGTGTAACGTATACAATGGTAAGTCTGATGTATTCAAAATTTTGGTAGACAATACAGAGTGTTCCTAGAAATAGTTTCTGGTTATTGTATATACACTAGACGTGTATATAGATGCGTCTCCGCGATCAGCAAGTAAAAAGGAACTATAAGGAGGTGGTGAGAAGTTTTTAACGTTTATGAATTAGTTTTATATATATAATATATACGAATTCTAGATTATACTAACGATAAAAGTATAATAAAGTCTGCCTTGAACTGTGCGTTTGCGAGAAAAAAAGGTTAGAAATAACGCGAAACAATAGAAATGCGCGTATATTTCAATCAATCTCAAAATCAATAAGAAAAAAGAATTCAAACGTTATAAATTTATTTTTCAAGTATATGAACACGCTATATTTTATTATTTAATACAAAAAGGTTATATTTTTTTTCACCCCGTACGACTTGTTGGTCAACTTTTTTTCTTGTTTCCCTCTAAATTGAAAAAAATGTCGTTACTTTTTCATTTTATTCCACACGTACGAAAAGTTATAACAAGGTATGATTGAGAATTGTCAAACTTTCACCTTCTTACAGCCCTTTTTATTTCTGTTTAATGGCAGCCAGTGACGGTGACGCTATGACCAGAGCACGTATCGATGTAGCGACACTCTGCGTATAACTACTATACATTACATACATACATATGCTGCTGTATTCTAAATAGTGAAAATGACAAGCTAAGGCACAAAAAATTTTCGCAAAATTCATGGCTTGGTTGACAAAGTGAAAGAAATTGATATCACACGACAAAAAAGAAAAAAACTCACGAACAAATGAATAAATAATATATAAACACAAAAAGGAAATGAAAGAAAGAAGAAAAAAAAAAAAAACTCCTCGACACCTTCGAACGAGGGCCGAATATTAGTTAGGTGTGAAAAATAAATATAAATTATAATGAAAATACATGTGAACTTGATCTTTGGCAAACTGAAATCCATCGCATTGTGTGTATAAAATAATTTTTCTCAAGGGACGCGATGTGAGCTTGTGTGTATAAAAATTGAAATTATGTGACGACAATCTCGCCCGTTGTAATGAAAGTAACTCGCATATAAATTGTTAATAAATGTTTGTGACAGGGTTAAAAACTTAGCGCATGAATGGGAAGAATTTTTTTTTTATATATATTAGCGGAGTTTTAATAAGTGTTAAAAATTACTATCTGCACTTTATACGTATAACCTTGACAGGGCAAACGTCGCGTCTCTTAAAAAAAAAAATTCACGATTCAGGCTGTCTGCATTTGAAACCAATAGTAGACAGATTATTGTAATACTTATTACATATACTTTGCAAGCAAGATCAAATAATCGGCGGCATGTAAAAAAGCCGAACATGACAATCTATATAATAAAATAAAAATCTAATATTCGATAAATATGAAATAAACATTATATATACAATAATAATAATAATAATGATTAACAATAACAATTATTGAAAACAATAATAATATTAATAATGGATAATGAATAATAATAACTATTATTATTGAAAGCGTTGATGTTGAATGTGGGGTAAAAATATTTGAAGTCTGTTCTGTTTTCTATCGTAGATTTTGTATCTTCAATACTCTAAGACAGAGATTCTAAAATCTGTGGGAACGGGCTGGAAAATCATCATTTCTATAGGGAACGTCAAAACGGTTCTAAGGCTAAAACTAATTGTAAGACCTGTTAATCGCTGTTACGCAGAGCCAGGAACGTTCGCGTATAAAAATGATCGGGTCTACAATTCGAATCACACGACTGTACTGTAATTTCGTATAAAGATACTCATTGCGCTGAACGGAGGCCGAGACGCGTCGAGCCAATTACTTATTCCTGCAGGATTACTTTAAGCAACATATTATTATTATTCGTAGCGTTAATTTATTGTTTCGCGTCTCGGTTCACCGACACCTTAGTTCGCGGCTTGGAATTGGATCGAAATACGAAGTCACGAGATTCATACTTTGAAAAGGACGATCCTGTCATTACCTATTATATTACTGTGTCTTACCGTGTATATGCCTAACGTGTATAATATCTGGCCATACACAGAATATGTATGTATTACGTACGTACATGTATAATTTACACGTCGCACATGGAGACACGCACGCATACAAAAAATACAGACACATTTAAAAAACAAAATAATTATAGTAATCGTAACAATGATGAAGGTAATAACCATATAATAATAATAATAATAATAATAATAATAATAATAATAATAATAATAATAATAATAATAATAATAATAATAATAATAATAATAATAATAAGTGAAAACAAATTACACATACAGAACGTAGCTGCTGCAATGGAGAAACCAGACAATAGGATAAAATATTGTACAATACGTGAACAAAATTACATTATCGTGTACAAAGGTGTAAAACAATGAATTTATTTTGAATATTAATTGTGAAGAAAAAAAAAAAAAAAGAAAAGAAAAAAAAAACACAGCAACAACCAACGGGGATTGAAAATATTGTACTACGTGTGAAGTAGGTTATATGCTGTTACTATTCTTTTACTGGATCAATTCTCCAACGCTTATAATCGTCTAAGATACACCATAAATTTTTTGCATTATTCGTTCATTAACTATTTTTATTGTCTATAAAATATAATTAACGAGTTTTTCCGAGTGATAGAATTATTCGTCGTACACCTAAAACACTTGTTAAAACGTGAAACATTGAGTGACAAGTTTAGATTTTATACGAAGTGTTCAAGTCTTGTCCTACTCATATTCTTTCCTATTTTTTTCCCCTTTCCTTTCGTAAAAACTGCTGTATTCTACGGATAAATTTAGACCGTTGCCAATGGGATCGTCCTTTGCGAATTCAACAATGATAAAACTTAACAAACTCTAATACATAATATTATCTAGTACATAATATTATACCTATGATTGAACAAGCAGCTGTATATTATTACATATAATCGTGTATAAGCTGTGGAGCATATTTTCAACGCCGAGTAATTTTTCGAGCCCCAATTCCCCACGTATAATGTATATTCTGTTATACATAAAGAGAAGAAAAAAAAAATTGTACTACGATATACATGTACATACATATATGTGCAAATATACATGCATGTACACGCATGTACGTATGTATGTATGCAAATATTTATACATACATGTATAATAACATATTGTGAAATAAATATTGTTGGTTCTTATCGAAGAATCGCCCGAACTGTTAACAAGTGTCTTATCGTTCAGGCAGAAGGCTGGATGAAAGAATTATACAGAAAATTAATGTATATTTCCTGTTAGAATTTTCCATCGTACTCCAACATCATATACGCAACTATACATAAACCATCATTATTATTCGCATCATTCGAGTATTCGTACGTAACTTTTGAAATTGAATCGTCACACTCATACCTACTTTGTTATAATATTTCTGAATGTTGTCAAAACAACAATAACCAAATTTACCCTATTTCTTGAATTTGGCACACGCCTATCTTTATTGTACTCATGGTATAGGTAGCCAACTTTCATTTCACACACAGAGAATGTGGAGACGTTTCGGTTTTAATCAAAAACCTGTGACTCACATCGTCTTTCATCGTTATAATTGTGTAATCAGCAATAGAATATAAGGCATAATCATAACTGTATAGTGTATATTTCTTCATGTAAATCGGATATTTCAACCACAAAAGGAAAAAAGAAAAGAAAAACAAAAAGATCAAAACCTTCTACAGATGTACCTACAGAATTTATCGCGAAATGTTGCACGTTAATGATTGCGGATTCAATGGGATGTGTCCATCCATTTGCGACGTTAATAATTGCGTTATATTACTTGGTTTTACTGTCAAATAATTTCGATTCAGCTTTAGAATCAGTCTCTCCCATTACCAGAATTATATAACTCGTAGAAATCAATTAAAAAAATAATATTACAATGAAAACGATCGCATTAATTTCTCTACAGAATTTCGTACAAATTATACCTCATTTCGCGTACTTTGTGTATTATACCTTTCCACACGTACCTATGTATGCACATACTTGTACGTAAATACGCAACATCTTTTTTCTTATATAGATGTGAACTGTCCCTAATAAATCCCAACTCCCTTCAGCTCTTGTTGTACGAAGTTAATTCACAGTTATATAATCAAAAGGATGATAGGAAGAAAATAGAAAATCTTAAGAATAAATAAAAATTGCCAAACACCGTTACATAATGGGCACGTGACATATTATTGGAGATCATCTAAACTTTTGTGAATGTTGAGATTAGCCAGCGTCAGTTTTTCAATTAAGTCCAATATAACGTATATACTTGCAGCGACATCGAAGAAACGAATAAACGTTAATATTATCCCTATATAATGCGTGTTTATTCGATTTGTATAAAAATAATGAGTAATATTAATGGTGTAATGATAATAGAAAAACTTTATAATCGTTATAGTAGAAGGATGCGATTTAATTATCGGCGCCGCAATGCGCGAGAATTGAAAACTTTTTTGTTCGCTTTTGTGAGAAAATACATATTGGCGTTGTTATAAAAGTTAACGAATTCACGATATTGATTTTCATGTTCCTGTGTGGCAGGTCTCATCATTCAAAGACTTTTCGACGACACAATGACACGCACATGAAAGCCAACACAAATTAAAGTAAATTATTATATGACAAAAGTTTATTGTATATGAAGCTACTGTGATGTTACTGTTGAATATAATAAATATATATACAATATATATATATTGTAAATATATTATATATATTATATATATACGTATATATATATATATGTATGTATGATGTATTTATCTTATGGATTATTTATTCCGTACCCTGCGGTTGAGAAAAAGTAAGAAAAGACAACTCTTTGATTAACCATCCAGATTGATAAAATATGAATTAGTACAGAACAGAGGCTTATTTTCTTACAGAGGAATGAGACCCATCTCAGCATTCTTATAAAATCTCATTTATTTACAATTTTACACTCTCAAAGTGTATCGCTGTACAAGTTGTATAGAGTAATGTAATTATCGCTATAATAGTCATTTCGTTCATTGATAATGCGCCTTAAAATTTTTTTATACATGTGTTTGTATATATATATATATATATATATATATATATATATATATATATATATAATATACTTTTATATATATATGTGTACTTATCCAATATTAAATAATTTCTGTGTCCAGTTTCATGAATATTTGCCATTTAGATAGATAATTATACTTATAGCTATATGTATAAAGATATTCGACAAAATTTGCGCAACTGCTTCGTTGATATTACAATTAATATACATGTTTGTACATCGTCACCCTTAATTTTCCATTTCCCTTACACCGGTACAGACTAAATCAGTCGATAAATCTTACGATTCGCCGTTCATGATTGAATACTTAATCTAAAAAAAAAAAAACATCTTTCACATTTGCTGAAATACAAGACGAAAGATTTTGACAATGTTCGTAGATTAAATCTATGAAAAAAGGGATTTTTTCTCGTTCCTCCTTTTTCTGTCAACAATTGATGTCCACCACATAAGTAACTAGTCGAATTAAATCGAAATGAGCTTGATTTATTGTAAATCATAATTTTTTTTCTCATAGCGTCTCTTTTTTTTGCTTTTTCGCTCTCTCTCTCTCTCTCTCTTTCTCTCTCTCTCTCTCTCTTCCTTTCTCCTATAAGCGTGAAATTTAATACAGACAAAAATACGCAATGATAAGACAATTTACAGATAATCGATAACAACTTTGATATAGCCCGCCATGGCACTATACTACAATCGGTAAACACTTTGTAGGGGTTCAATTAAACGTTGTAATAAACTAAAGATAGTAATTATGGTTCATACTTAATTTGTAGACATCTTACCACTGTTATTATTATAATTTTTGTTTTTTTACCCCATGCTACACTGATTTCTGGTGCCTGACGTACTTGTATGAGAAAATTAATATCAATGCATGGGGTAGTGCACTTGGACCTATTGAATGAATGAAATGTCCAGACCAAAGATCCTTTGCACCTTTCGACCACAACGTTTAAAAATAGTCTTAGGTGTAATTAAAAATAAGCGTATAGACAATGCTGGTATTAACGGATTTAAACAGTGGGCAACTAGCCGGGCAATGCATTTGAAAGGAAAAAGAAACGCAAACGGAATAAATTGAGTGACGAGAGCAATTTCCATATCGTATAAAAGGAAAATAGTATTTGTAAAACTTTGAATTCCCTTGTCGAGACTAAAATTCGCATTTTTTGAGCATACTTCTCTTGTTTCATTCTTACTATACGGTTACTGACGGCATTAATCTAGTCAAGTTCACCACATTGCTTGTTCTTCAATGCCGCAGACGAAGATTTATTATTTTATGCCCAAGTTGTACGCAGTTTAAGTTTGGTCACGAGCTGTTCAACGCTACCGTGCATACAGACGATCAGACATACAAATAGATGATCTTTCTACGATTTTGTATATTAATATAATAACTGTGCAATCGTGAGTGGTACCATAAAATACAAGATCCGAACAAATAACAAGCGCACCACACCGACGTCGAACTGCTCTGGCCGTTGTCTTATAATTATTATTATTGTTATTATTAATTATCGTTATTCCTATATTATTAAATATTATTAAATACAATAAAATAATATAGAAGAAAGAGCGTTGGCAAACCAATTATACTTAAAACACATATGGAATGAATAATTAACAAGATCTCTATCTGTACAAGTATAAGAATTTACATCTAACAATATTATATACATACATATGGTGTATATGTATCATGCAATATTTTTGAAACTAGACACAGCAGGTTTAAAACGAGAAAAAAAGCCCCACAAATTCGAGAGTTATGTACAATTTTGCACGCTTGCGTGACGTAGATAATCAGTTCCAGGATTCCTGAAACGAATTTTAAATCACATTAGCGTATTTGTATTGCAAGATATTAGTTTTGTTCACCATTTCGCTCTGACGCTCCAGTCTTTTGGTGTCCAATGAAGACATTTTGGGTCTATTCCTATCTGACGCTTCTCCATTGCGGCGGCGTGTTGCTGTATTATATCTCTGTGAAAATATACAATCATAACTCAATGATTTTTCCACTAATTTTCGTTCAACGTTAGATGTCAAGTATATTCATAGAAGTTTAGATCACGATGAAGATGATGAAATCGATCATTTGTTGTCTCCTTACCTATTAAGCGTAACGATGTATTGTCCTTTGTAGTAATTAATGAGGTTTAAATTTTGCAGCGTTGATATGACATCTTCTTTTTTTATCGACGTCAGTTCACATATTTCGTTTATCGTTATCTGTGGTTTTTCATTCTCGACTAAGGGTTTGACGTTTAGTAAAATGTCTAGTATCGTGTGGGCCCAGTAACTTCTATACGACAATAACCCCAAGTCGGACAGTGGCTTTTCCGGAGATCCAGTTTTACCCTCAAATTTCGATAATTCATAAGAAAATTCAATTAACAGTTTTCCATAACCCTTTCTCTGGTAAGGAGGCATTGTCAAAATACAAGCGACATTGTAATCCTCGGTCGATTCTTTCTCCTTCGAAAAATATCCCACAATATGAAAACCTCGGCTATCGAATTGTGTCATAACATAGAACAAGAAGGGATCCGTGTCGTAATATAAAGTTTTATGATCTAAGAATAACTTTGCTAATAAACAAAGATTTTGAGCATAATTCTTGTTTTTCCTTCCATCTATTTCAAAGAACGATATCGAGCCTTTTCTGTATATTTCGTTTCCAGGCGGATGCCTTAAATTACATTTTGCCAAGTGTCTTTCTAGACATTTTCGACTCTTTCGATACTTGAGGCAGAATTCACATATGTAAATACATTGGAGGCTGACCATTTCTTGAGGGTACGGGCTGAAATACCATGGTTTTATCCTATGCCTTCCCAATTCAATTAATTCTATATTTTTCATCCTAGTTACAACATCATCGTGGTGATGCGCTACCAGTGAACCGGTAGACCTTGGGCCGGTAGCCGCAGGTACAGGTTGCGGTGGTGCTTCTTGAGAATCCTCGTTCTCTAAGAATGTAGCTTTTCTTTTTCTAGAAATTTTTTTCTGTAACGCTGCCTGCAGTACTGCCGAACCGTTGACCGGCTCAGGTATCACATTGTTTGGACTCGGCGGCCTGCTAGGAATCTGTTTTTTTGGTGTCGCTGCCCCCGTTCCAGGCGCTGTACCATCTCGCCTTGGAAATTGAACTTTCCGCGTATCTAAACAATTTTCCATCACCCACTCGTCCAATCGTTTGTTAACTGAAATAATTTAATTTCCTGTTGTTCGGAGTGGCATATCGAAGGGAAACAATGTGCACTATTCAAATATATCAAGTTTGCAGTGACAGTTCAAGTTTTCATGGCTAATGACAGTAAACTTTTAACAGAAAAGCTAATCAACTGGCTATTCCATGATAATACAAAGATACGTTTTATGGAATATTCATGTTTGCAAAGTTTCCTGTCATCTAATTGCAGTAATTGAATACTTACAATCCACATAGTGGACATAGTAGCATTTGACACCTCGCATCTCTTTGACGCTGATGATTTCAGCGAGCGCTGTAAAAGAAAACGTTGTGTGAGAAACGAAGAGGGCAGCGGAACGAGTTCCAAATATTTTAAATAATTTTGCAGGGCTACAAGTAACTTACGCCAGTCGTCGCCGTCTTGCATCCTGACCGGCAAACGACAACCCTCGACAAGTGATGACTGAAATTGAGGTTAGAATTAGTAAAATTCACAATTACATCCAACGTTTGCTCCGGGGTCAAATATTCATATCCTTCGCAGTTGTAATACAGCTCTACTTACCACTGAATCACATATCGTCTCCCGCTCATCGTGTTCCTCGATCATTTTGATCAGAATTTGACCAAAACTTGTCACTAAACACAATGTTGTTTTCATACACTTCGGGGAGCAGACACTAGCGCTATTCTTGGCTCAGAACAGAACCCTTTCACTAAACGCAAGCGTTGCCGGTAATATATATATTGTAAAGAGACAAGGTTTGCGGTTCGTCTCGTACTTTCCATTAATTTTGCGTTAATGCGAAATATTTAATTAATTCCGAAATGCGTTACAGATTATGTAGTACAGAAAATACAGAATACATATTTACGCCTGACGCTGCGGAGAGTAGCAATTTTGTACGACGCGGGCCGCATTCTGCGCATTCGCCGCGCGCAGCCCGAAACTTCGTTCCGTAAGTGAGCGGCGTCATTCGCTTTCGAGCAGCAGGAGCAGAGCCACGTGCGTTGATCGTCTAGAATTCGTACCGCAATATTTGGTCTGCATAAGGTGATTTGAGTTCTTTCTAAAATTTTGAAGTTTTCTAGATAGTTCGTTGACACATTCAGATTGTTCTCGGGCAAACGTTTGACTGTTCACCGCGTTTTGTGACGAGAGAATGTCCCGTTAATTCTCTGTTGCGATTTTCTCTCTCAATTTCTGATCAAACGGACCTTTGTAAAATGCAATTTTAGCACGTTTATTATGACTTGGTTTATTTTGCCGTAAAAAACAGTCTATCGGAACGTACGCTGAATGAAAGAGTTTCGTTATTAACATGTAGTTGTACTCGCGTCCCTATAATGCGTAGCGCGGTGACTCGCGCAGTTCACCGTTCGCGAATCAACAGACCTTCGTTTGTTTATCAACACCGAGGCATTTCTGAGAATTTTGATTCGTACTTCCATGCAACAAGGGTTGACGCGTTACAGCGTTACTATTTATTTCGTGACTTTAATTGTCGTGACCTTGTCGGTAGCTTATAAGGTGACATGTTAAAATTACACTCAACATCTTATACTTTATAAAATAATCGCTAATGAAAAAAATGAATGAAGACGAATCGCTGATTGTTGTTTATATTTTATATTGTCTTTTTGAGTAAGTCTGGTAAATTTTGAATGCTGCTTAGATCGATTTTAAAGTTATATTATGAACAAAATATTGCGTCAACCTACCTGATTAGAGAAACAGATTGCAACAAAGTTGATTAATGTTAGCAATTAGCTGGATTGTAAAATCCTGTTAATAAATCTTGGAAGATGTAATGCGGTAGCTGAACAGATGAATTTATTGCATAAAGGTAGCAGGCATAAAACAATGAAAATTATTTCTCACTTTATTATTTAGGCAATCGATAAAATTTTCCAAGGCTTAGCGTAATATGTAACATACTACAATTCCGTTTGTTTAACACTGGTCGTGAGTATATGGATTTTGAATATGAAATATTTAAATCATATGGGTGGTCTTTGATCTGATTACAGAAATAAGCTGCAGCGAGATCGATTGAGGTTCTAGCTAAAGTTTGAATCGTTTGACCTTAGCAATGAATGTGGGAAACAAAATACAATAACCGAACAGGTCGTAACGTTATGGAAGATCGCAAAGCAGGTACACGTTTTATTTCATCCTTGATTATCCTTTTACACTATTTTCACTCTGGAAAATTGATCTTTTATTCGCAATTTATTGCTGTTTAGTTTTTTGATTATATTTTATAAAAACTATGGTGCATTTCCAATGCTACGTGTATTGATTTAAACGATAAAATAATAATGAAATGTTATATCTTACCCCATTACAGGAACAAACTACACTGCAGCACCATTAACCGCATTTAGCAATGAAGTAAATAAAGTAACCCGATTAATCGATCTCTGAGAACAAAGTGAAAACTAAACCATCCACTACAGTGAAGAAAATTGGAAGGTACGTAATTGATATGATTATTGTTTATAATGTCGCTTTTGATTGTAAATGATTTTAGCTGCTCGTTGATTTTGTGCATTTACTCACTACTTGTGCTCATTTCATTAGCTTTCTTTTATTCATTCCTACATGTCATTTATTAATAGCAGCAGCCACCACTGAGATAATATGGAAAAAAAAACCGTCACGCGAAATCTAGTCCAAGTATATTGTGTGAGTAATCTTCTGTTATTTTCTTATTGCAGTGTAAATACGGCGTTACCTCACCACTCAACCTGAGATGCTACAAGAACTACTGCATGTAAAGTGTGGAGCAACCTGGAGAAGGTAAGAATACCTATCTTAATTATTGTTTGATAATTCAAGGTGGCACATTGAGAGACGAATTTTTGTCTTTGTGTAACATTCAGTGAATAAATATGGACGTAGATAACAGTAATAATTAATTTGAGTACTGAAAATCCAGTTTGCCAAACTAATTCGAGTTAATTTTTTTATTTTTCCAGAGTGAAGCAGAGACATCCGAGTAACTTCTCCATTACTCGGCAACCCCGGTGAGTTAGCATGCGTTTAGGTTACGGGTGTTTTCCTTGGTCCCCTTTGTAACGTAGCATGGCGATTTAAACGGTTTAAGTGGGTTTATCTGAGGTTCTAATATATTCCAACTATTGTTTAATCATATTCACATGATTATTGAATCAATGCAATTTCAACGTTCGATATAGTGTAACGTAATCAAATTCCATAGGAATTTCTGATCCATCTTACAAATAGTTCATATACCGATAGTCCACCAGCAACCATTAAAGTAATACAAACTATAGGGATAGGGTTGGCGGGAATGTAAGCTTGCCACTAATTTGATTGAAACCTGCGTCTAAAATACGTTATTGTCATTTTTTGAACGTAACTCTTTTAAGTACAATAGCATTGCAGCTAGAAGACAGGGGTCAAAAACATTTTACTTCCTAGAGGTAATCAACGAAAAAAGTAGGTCACAGTGAACACAGCGCAAATGAGAAAGAATGATGTGTGTTGCAAAGAATGGAGAATCGCGTAGATCGAATATGGGTAATCGGGTAGGTAGGTGATCGTCTCGGGATCCGTCACGATATTTATGTACGTATCTGTGTCTTTCTTTTTAACATTTTTTTTTTGGGTGGTTCCTTCTGTCATTATCAATTATTATTCAACTCAATTGATCTCTGTGATCGTCTGAATGGGCAAAACTCGAAGGTTCGCGTCAAAGAGGACCGCCGGCCGCCAGGACACGCAGTAATGCATGCCCTTCCAATCTCCCTCCCGGTATTGATTCACATGATGTGAGTCGAGCGATCGTAACTTTTGTGCATCCATTTCGCCAGTATGTGCAAAAAAGTGACGTAATTTTTTTCAAGTAGGGAAATCTTCAAGTCTGGTCGCGTCTTTTGAGCGTCAACTTGATACTTTTTGATCCTGAGAGAAAGCGTGGCATTTGTAGGCCGGCGCTCAAAGCGCGTAGATGAAAATCGTGGAGTGTATATTAATAGTGAAGAATCTTGTGTATATAGAAGTATTTGCTTTACTAATCGTATTGTTTTGTATTCTAGGGCAGTTAAGCGATTTTTTTAAAAGTAGATTGACAATGAGATATATAGAGGGTTTACTAAAAATGCTTACTTCAATAATTCTTCGAAAAAAATTCATGTTGATTCAAAAAAGGAACGCTCTCAATAGACAGCAATAATCGCGTTAAAGTCCTATACTGCAAATGTGTTGGACAAGCACAGATTTTGTTAGTGTACCGTTTGTTGTTTGTTCCGTCTTCATGCCAATCCTATACAGGGTGTCCCTAAATTGCCTCCCACGGACTAGCCAGCATGATACCTCGTTAAAATCCAACCGAGAATTTCTTTTCCAGAAGCTCGTCCGACGCATAGTTTTTGAATTATAAGCGATGGCGCTAGGCCAATCAGAGTGCACCATTTCATCTAGATTTGCCGCCACGGAAATTGCTGTTTTGTTCGTCTGGGTGAATTATTATTATTCGTTTACGAATTAAATATCGGCACCTCCCCTCTCTCGCTGCTGTATCCCTTATTCTTGAGGATGCGCTTCTGTTTACACACACAAGTGTGCGCCCATGGATGTGCGGCCGGCAGCGTGTGCCGCGGCAACAATACCGAGGTCAGTGCCCGAAAAGGGGTACAGCAGCGAGAGAGGGGAGGTGCCGATATTTAATTCGTAAACAAATAATAATAATTCACCTAGACGAACAAAACAGCAATTTCCGTGGCGGCAAATCTAGATGAAATGGTGCACTCTGATTGGCCTAGCGCTATCGCTTATAATTCAAAAACTATGCGTCGGACGAGCTTCCGGAAAAGAAATTCTCGGTTGGATTTTAACGAGGTATCATGCTGGCTAGTCCGTGGGAGGCAATTTAGGGACACCCTGTATATTGTCTCATCTGTTTCACACTACAGTGGAACTTCACTATGGTAAATATGCTCTGTATTATCCACTGCTTTTGTGTAAGCACGGTAAAACGTGGGTCGGTAACCGACTTGCATTTACTGTTGGAAAAACCTATTTCATGTCGGAGAGTGCTACCAAATTCTTAGGAAAGCGAGTAAGCGCGATTGCAGGAGCTGAAATGCGAAGCGCAAACAAAAAATTGTCCACAAACACGACATCGACAGCTTTTCTCGCACTCTGAAGCTTCGACACGGTAAGCCGAGTCTCCGTTGTTCGAGTCAGATAATTTAAATATCGTTCTCGCGACAACGGTAGTTCTATAACAGTTCTCGCAGTTCCCAGCATCTCGTACCATGTCGTTCCGGTCGGTCGGAACCAGGATCCAAGCTTTATCGACGCGACCTGCGACGGTATTCTATCATAATGGAGTACAATACGCTTTAACTCTTTCCTATTTTGTTGTAGCATAATGTTTGTCGACTTTTTGGCTTTACTACATCATTATTGATTTGTGGTATGTGTTATGTAAAAGTAAAAGTTGAAAGTTTTCTGACATTTCACTGGATACTCGGTGCGCAGAGCTCTATTACCAACAGACGGTAACATCGAAAATCTGTGTCGGCGCTGTTATAAGTCAATACAATTTGATCGTGTTGCTCTTTACAATTTGCTGGCAGTTTGTTATCAACTTGAAAAAAAAATCCTTTTTTAAAAATATGCAGCATACTTTACACCTCCGTAATTAGTGTGTTCAAATGTTATGATGTTCAAGATCGAGGGCGAAATGCAGAAGCGAAGAACTGTTTCATGCTATGTTACATATATTTCGTTTGCTTCTCGTTTCTTATTTGCCTGCTCTTAAATGATTTGCAAATTGCATGGAATTAGCACCTACTTACCTATAAATTTTCTGCTCTGTACTGTTTTCTGTAGAGTAACTTGACGATTTCTGCTGTTAACGTATCGTTTTTGTAATTTCTTGCTGAATGTTTATTCATTTTCATCTTGCATAAATTATCAGAACATATTTTCGAACGCGTATTAGTATATGGATACGTGCTCTTCCTTGTGCATTTCGGTGGTATACACGCACCTGACTTTATTCTTTGTTTATAATTTATTCCTGCGACGGGCTTACTTCTAGTAATTATTTACGTGCCGCCTTCTACGTTCACCAAATATCATCGTGTTGATGTTTTAACCCTCTGTGTTTACCTCCGAATGAACCGGAAGTGTTTTATTACGGGATTATTCCATTTTATGTTAAATCGCGCTGAAGTTGAGACCAGCTTACCAGTGTCGAAAAATAAAGAAGAAAAATTTTTAGTCAAGTGTCTGTGACGGTTCATATTATATACCTTGCTCGCGAATATAAGCTATAGATCGTGAGGGTGGCAGATTACCATAAACAAAACTCGGGGTACAAATGGAATTCATGGAAAATACTTTGTTTTGCTCATTACAATGATTCTTATCACAATCTTGGCTGCTGATAAAATGAATTTCCAATTATGAATTCAACGTCGTTCAGAAATATTAACGCGATGTTAATGAATTATCGCAGATAAATCAAAAATTTGATTGCTACGATCGTTTCTTCAAGTTTTTAAATAGATGTAAGAATCGACAAAGATCGAATCTCACAAATATATTGATAATGGATAAGTAATTTTTCGTATTACACTGGAAAGCATTTTTTGTTGTGGTTTTCGTTTGATGTTGGTAGAATAATAAATTGATCTTACGGCCCTTTTCATCTGAAAAATTTCGCAGGCCAATCAAGCAGATTTAACGTTCCTATAGTCAGAAAATTTAGTATCATCGGCGATAATTCCACCAAATAGTAGCTCTTACAAAATTGTCTTGCAATTTTAACAACATTCAAACTCTTATTGAAACGATACAGATATTTTTCAGAACTGTCTATAGTAACTATACGAGAATAAGAAATTTTTTCTCTAATTGCTGAAAAAAATTGGTTTCGTTCAATCGAAAGGCGTTAAAAAAAGCAACTTGGAAAATAAAAGAAAACGTTGTAGATATTCAGAAAACACGAATAATCAAAAAAAAAATATCATCCTGAAATAAACACCCTGTGCACCCGGATTGAATTCTCACCCGGTAGATATGCGTCCCTGGGCATATATTGTTATACGAAGTCCCCGAGTACATAAGTGTACCCACATCGAGCACATAAGGGTTGATAGTGCTCACGCGTACAAGGCACCCTTATGTACAGGGCGTGGCCACGGCCGGCCAATCGGATCGTAGGAAACCCCCGAAAGCCCAAATCGAACGAAATAAAAATTTTAGCGGCTGTGTCAAACGCCACGACGTAAGGGGATCAGCAGGGTTGATCTGGGCTTACCTACATTTTTCTTACTTTACCGTGGCTCTCCGATCTGCCTATCCCTCTTCCCTCTTCCCTCTTTCCTCTTTCCTCCTCCCTCCTCCCTCCTTCCTCTACACGCATACCGCTCTTCCAATACTCTCTATCTGCACACTCTGTCTTTCGATTCTTTTTACCACGGAAATTTTACCTTATCTCTCACTGTCAATGCATTTACCACTCAGGGAACGGCGCTCGGTCTCGTTCACATCACCCAACGACGCTCGTGTTATTCTTCGAGTCAACGTGCGATGCGAACCTTTTTTTTGCTTCAAAAAAAAAAAAAAAAAAAAAAAAAAAGACGTTAATGTACCTACAACCAACGGTCGATATTTTATTCTGTGCACTTGCACCGATGTCGTGTGATTATAACTTGTTAATTCAACTCCGTTCTATAACGAGACTGCTGAAACTAATTATTATCTCTGTAGAAAAATTTTTCCTTCTATCAGCCAATATACAAATTCGTAACGAAAGTGGGATAAAATACTTATAAATTTCTCGTCACAGGTAAAGGATAGCGATTTCACAGATAGAGCAGGAAAATAGTTCAACCCCTGTCCGAGAAGATGGAAAAGAAACAAGCTAAATATAAAATTAGTCGCGTACATGCTGCAGGCTTAATTCTAATCGAATTAACGCTGATTTTTAAATTAATTATTCAACCAATTTTCTCGGAGCAATGCGAAATGAGGAGGGCGTGTATTTAATAGCTTTAGTGTTACCTCGGAGGCATGCTGCCATTAAGAATCCCACAAGACCACCCCTATCCTTCTTCCTCGCCCTCCTCGCGAACTCCTCACCCTCTGCATCCCCGCCCTTGCCAACTCGCACACTTTATACACATTGACTGGTTCGTACCTACCTACGTAGGCGAACGGATGGGCGAATAACTGCACACTCCCCGAAGGTTTGTACGGCACATGGGCATCCCGGTGTGTACTAAAATCATTAGACACACGTGTGTCGCACATCGCGCAGAATCCTGACTTGCTTAGAATGCTTAGATACCGTAGCCCGGAAATCAATATGAAAACAAACTGTTACGAGATGTTCTTCGAGGTTCGTTCTCACAAGTTGCGTGTGTATTTCTTTATAAAATGTTGTTCGCTACGATGATTCTCACCTCTTTTACGACGATTCGTCGGTGTTGAACGGAAAAAGACTTCCGAAACCTGTAATTTGTGCAATGCTTTTAGGTATTGATACTCTTACCGCATCGTGTACACCTTGAAGAAAAAGATTGTTTCGTATCTTGAATCTATTGAAGAATTAGTTCAATTTAATTAAATATTTATTTAACTACTCATCTTATCTATGTGTAGGTTATACATTACAACGAACAGATTTTATTCTGGAATCATTCAGTGTGTGCAGAAATTGAAAATGATTTGTTTCAAATGTCGTGCTGTTCTCTCTTTGCGCGTGCCAGTAAAGATACTCGAAAATTCTAAACTTTACAAATTTTGCACACAAGTCGAGTGCTGGAAACTGACGATTTGGATGCATGAAATGAATAGCGCTGCACCCTTAATCTTGCAGGAAAATGAATTTAACTCGCGTCGTCAAGAAACGCCACGTTTACCTCTGTAAAACACCTGCACCTTATACACGTGTATTATACTACAATGTGTATGTGTATATAATATAGGTGGAAACACTTTGAGAGCTATTTCGCATATACGTACGTGATCTTTATGCATCTATTTTTCTAAATTACATTGCCCTCTTTTGCCGCGTACTTTCCTCGGTGTATGTACGCATGTATACAAGGTGCAGTGTATATAGATATGTATATACTGAATATAAAAGGTTGTTCAAAGGAAGAACGTTTTCTCTTGCGACGCTTAAAATTCATAAGACGTTCTGTTTACTTACTAAAGATACCCCTGCCTCTTTGCCGTCTCCCTTTTTCTCATGTTTAACGCGTGCTTTATCGCTAAAAAGAAAATTATTATTAGCCGCACTATTATTTTCTACCACGCGCTTAGATATTTCCACGATGCTTACGAAAGAAAAAAAATTTAATACGGTACATAAGTATGAAAATGGAAGCAAGTGCATTCAGTTCAGTGAAATGTTTACTTTTGACATCAAGAATTATGTCACAATGGGCAAATTTTAAGGTTGACTTATAATCCACCGAAACGTTGTGTCGACGGAGGCAATAAATAGAAAAAATATTCTAGTCCTATCTATGAACAAATTTGATACCGCAGTGGAAAAGATTTGATGGTGATTACGAAATTAATCCGTTTCCGACGTATCTTCTCAGTTCTTTTTCCTACGAGTTTTTGGTCGTATTTTTGGAGTTCCCGATGTGTCCATTAGTTCAATATTGGGCGAGGAGGTTACAAATTAATTCCGAGACCATAAGCTTTTCGCTGCAAATTTCGTAACAAAACCGAGGCTACATATTTTTAATTTTTGCCAAAATTCTGAACGAGTTTGAAAAATTATAGAAGTATGTTTTGACCACCACCGATTTAATTCTGCAGATCCAAGTATATTTTCATGAATAATATCAAATCAACATCGACATTTCGTACGTGTAAGTGCCTATATCCTACTCAATTAAATTTTTTCGTATTGTCAGACTAATTACTTAATTCATTTTATCATAAACATGGAAAAAATATCGATTATCTCTCGATAGGATACATTAAAAATAAATTATCTTTTCTCTTCAAAAAGGTAAAAATTATCGTTAATAAAATCAGACGGTAACTGGTTTTAATTCCGTTTAACGAAGCATGCCGCGATTATGCAGTAGTGTATAATAGATTACCAAAAATAGAAATTCAATCAGAATCTCCGAGCTTTTCTTTTCACCAAAAGTCTAATGTGATAAAAGTCGGATTGAACAAAACGACCGTTTGTATCGAGATATTCTTACAAACTTGTACAGTAACAAATGTAGGTGTCGTAATTGTCATGCCGAAATGAAGTTATCTTGCGGAGGCCTTCGGGGCATGGTGAGAGGTGGGGCGAGGACGAAGGCATTATTCCTGGAGAACGTGTGCATCTCGGTGGGTGGATAGGTACATCGGAGGCGAATACCTGCAGGTTGAGTTACGTGTGTATATATATATGTGTATATATATGAGTATTTCGCTGGTTGAGAAGACATCAGCCAGGGTAGTAGAAGGGCGCGCGGTTGGTAGCAGCCATCTTGCCACAAACTTGGCTAGACCAATGAGCGAGGAGCCGTGGTCACCGCCGTCTTCTCTCTCATCCTATAATACACGCGCGCAACCCTTTAATTGTAATCAATTTACTCCCACGAGCTTTACTCGTGCTCGCTGTATAGGCATATATGTATGAATATACGTATATATGATTGTTGTGTGAGCCGCGGTGCGAATATAGTGAAATAATTAGCGTGAAAGATGAATTGCCAAAAGTTAGAGAGCTATTGTTAATGGCGTTGTTACTCTCCCTTACACCCTATACGTCTACTTACACGCGCGCATACGTATATATTTATATAAAATCGACAACTTATATATATATATGCACAGGTACATAACCGACTCGCCGACAAACGTTCAACTTGCTCAAATATCTGACTCGTATGATAATTATGGTACTTTCCTATAGTAACGATTAATCGCATTAGATTCTCATATCTTCGGTTGTATTAGATATAACTCAGGTCACGATCGTCTATCACAATTACCCAATGCGTTCTCCACTCTTCTCTACTTTTCTATCAGTTCTTTTTTTCTTTTTTGTTCTATTCACTTAAGGACAAGTGTTTGCTTGCATCAAATTACATAACGGGCTATTATGCGTTAACAATGTGTAACGTAGTTACACATTTGCCTAGTTTTGCATATGCTGTGCAGGGTCGCGTGTTCCGTAAACCAGTTTCGGTGGCATTCTAAAGGTCTTTTGCTGCACCCGCGCCCACCGCATGACTAACCCGTTGGAAAAGTTGCAGCGAGGGTCAAGAAGCTCTGACCTCTGCACGAGCGGCTTTCTCAAAATGTCAAACGGGTCACTGATCAGTGATACCGGAAACGTCACCGGTTTCGCGTGTTTATTATATACGTAGGCGCAGTTTTCTTGCTTCGTATACATCCTTCTTCCTGAGGGATGAATTGCGGGAATCCGGAATTATCGATCGATATTCGGGCTCTCCTGTTTTTCTCGGCGGGTAATCTGGAAAAGGATCATTTACATCGAATTAAACACTTGACTTGACGATATGCGATGGGAATTCAGAAATTTATACAGATTCATTGTGTTCGTTTAACGAATAGATTCCTCATTGAGCATAAGGATTTTCGGGATTTTTGTTACTGAGGGGGAGAACATTTAATTACGTAAGCTTTCTACAAAAACAAAAAAAGATACAGTAATGCTTGCAATCGTTTTCCAAAAGCTCATAGCTACGAATTATAGGTCTATAGGAAGTGTTCGTAACCTTTACATTAATTCGCGTTTATTCTGCAGAGGGATGAAGATGATTATCATACTGTATGAAAACGTAAAAACACTTTGCAGCCGCACATACATGTGCGATATATTGTTGTGTGTATATATATATATATATTTTGTACCATTTTAATCGTACGGAGCGAGATTTTGCGGGAAATCAGCAGCAGCAGCTTTAGGCTGTAGTCAGCCACCGGCTCCGATGGTAACTGATCAAGTTGTTATCGAGGTTCGGTCTGGTGAGCAAAAGGGCGAACATCGTCCGCGATGAATATCGCGTCGCATGTGTACGAGACGGAGGTACGGGTTGAGATTTTTCATCCCTCCGGTTTTGTTGCGGCAGGTAGTCACCCTCGGTGCTAATTAGAGCTGAGCCACCCACGTGTCTTTCCACAGCTTGGTTATGCTAAAAATAAACGCAAAAGGACCTTTTCAGGTTTCGTTTCAACGTGCGGCTCTGTACGCGAATCCGCACGCGCGATTCGAGCTGCTTCGCAAACCTGAATACACCTACAACCCCGTGGGTATAGGTTGGGGCTGGTTCGCCGCCGCCATGTCTGCATGTATATACCATCGGGGTAGTTAATTATCGTCCAAGTGTTCTTTAAAGAGCGAATTATACACGGGCTACCTTTGCCGCCAGCCACCGAGCCTTTCAATTTTCACTTCTCCGTCACCGCAGGACGTCGCGCGTTTTTTCTTTTACGCCTCGACGGATTTTTTCTCTCCCTCTCCGCCACCGTGTTAATTCGACAGCTATTTCTTCTAAATGCATCCCTCGCCTTCATCCCGCTCTCTTTATCCTCTCAGCTAATACGGATGCAACCATTTTCTTCCGCACGTTTTTCTCCCATCATGTATTTTTCGTTATTTATATTATGTATATATATATATATATATATATATATATATATATATATATATATATATATATATATATATATTTTACACCGTGTGGGCTGTGGGTAGAAAATGAAAATTCGTATACCGTAGATTTTAAATGACGATTAAAGTGCAGATATGAGATGACAGTATTAGAAATTTTTTCCTCGTAACACAAGTAAATAATTATAGCAAGTTTTTACAACTTCCAAGTCTGCAAGAGTATCATTATATCCATAAGGCTTGGAATGAATTTTTTTTGACGTTGTTGCCCTTAAATGAAAGATCATTTGTGCAGAAAAAACTGCACGATACACGTTATTGTGTTCAAAGCTATCGTAAATTATAATTATCGACCAGTGTTTAATCATTTTATTTTGTCACGATAATCGATCAAATTCAACAACAGTTTCGTTCGAAAATTAGTTCGATGCGTTTTTTTGGCAAAACTTTGAAAAAAAGAGAACCAATTGTGCCCTTAATCTCTAACTGCTAGAAAATGTCATTGAACTTGTTACGGCTTGTAAAATAAAATCGATGAGAACGGAGGAAAACAATTTCTACAACATGTTATTCCACCAAAAAGTCAATGACGAATAAAACTTCATACCTGCGCATCAAGCTGTAATAATAATTATTCGTAGAACAAATCCTAAAACACGCGGTAAGCAAAATATTGAAGTCACGAACGAAACAAAATTATATTACGACCGTAACGAACAGAAGACGCATAATTACCACGACCATACAATAAATGAGAATCGGAACGGTTAGAAGAGATATTTGGTTCGAGGTTCGATCAACCCTCGGGACGACGCCCATGGTCGTCACCGCATTTCACCCCCTTTCACGTTGAGTCAGTGACACGGTGCGCAACGCCGTTAAGAATCATTTCCGCAGCTAAGAGACGCGAGACGTCGCGTCGCGTCGCGTCGCGTCGCGGCTACGTCAACTATGCGTTGCAAATCGTCCGGTCTTGGTCCTCTGCCGTCGAAGGGAGCGAGTCCCTTATACGCTTCCTGTTTGACTCTAGGCACCTCCATTTTCGCGCCCCCCTCGCATCCCTCGACCCCACCTCGGTCGACACTCCACACCCACAAGCTCGGCACCCTCGACGTTCCGCATCCCTTCGGTGTCCCTCGTCGGTATTTCGAAAGCAGACCCCATGGCTATGTGCCTGGCCTCGGGGGCGGCGAGAGGGCGGCAAGGGTGGGAAGGGGTGGGGGTGGGGGGGGGGTAACGGTCTACCAGCCCGAGCCCCTAAGAGGGTTTCCTCTGATATATTACCTCTGTAGCCACCCTCGCGCGCCCTAAACCATCCCTTATAGCAGCCATCTTGAAGGACTCACCCCGCCCGCCGCGCGATCGAAAATCCTGTTAGAGTTATATCGGTTTAGCGTCCATTTTGACGAAGGGTCCTAGGGTGTTCCCGGGATTTCACTATATTGCGTAGGTGTTTGTATGCACACGTATACGCGTATAGTTGATCGTGTATGTACCCACGGGAATTTACCAAACTATTTCGAGGGAGGGTGTTTCGAGTTATACACGGAACTCGGTACCGAGGATACCAAACTAGGCAACGCGGTGTGCGCCGTACAAGAATCTCGCTATGCATTGTTAGAACTCTTCGAATAGTAGGGATTTCAACCGGGAGACGGCTGTGAGCTGCCCTGTAGTCTATACTTTCAACGTTGATAGTGTATTGGTACTTTCATGACGTTCAGACTGCTGATGAAAGTCTTCGGTCGGATGAAAGTTTCATTAGCTTCGCACCAAAGTTACGTGTTCATTATTCTACGATTGAGTGTTGGAATGAAAAAAAAATATATATATATATATATATATATATTATATATATTCTAAACTCACCAACACGGCAAAGAAAATTTTCCGTTCATTCGAACATATACGTATGGTTTTATTTGATAACACAAATAGTTGTCAACATTTTCGAAATACGAAATAACATTTTTTTTCCCTATACTTTTTGATCGGTCTGTTAGGTCGAGTAAAAAGAAAAAATCCTTTTCTTGTGTTTCATAGATATATTCTTGAATGCGTATATAAATATACACATAATTCGTGAGGTGGTAAAAAATGACAGCAATATGCAACGGATAAGGATGTAATGAACTGAAACCAGCGGAGGCAAACGTCACCTTATAAATACATCTGATAATAATTAAAGCATCGCGGAAACCGTGAGATAATTAGTAATCACCGCGCTTATCCCGGATTCAGCCTCGCAGTCGCGTACCTTTAATTTTCGAAAGAAGACGAAGAAGAAGAAAGAGAAGGGAAAGACAGGGCTAGACGTTAATTATTTTCACGTACTTTATGTAACGCTCAAGGATCGTGCCGACGCTTTATGTGTAAAGTAATGTATGTAATACATACATTCATTACATACATTCTCTCGCGCGCTCAGGAATTCTCTAAAGCAAATGATTTCATGCTGAATATAGTGTACAACACACCGTGAGAAAATATGACGCTTGACACTTGATCTGGTAATTTGAACAGATTTTGCCGAGGCAGTTTCAAACAATTGTATTGCAATAATTACTACAGTTGAGAAATTACTTTTAAAACTGCACGTATGTATATGTTTGATGCCTCGATATGGTAAATAATCAAAAAAATAATCAATGTAGTAGATCGATTTATTATACGCATTTAGTATCGCAGAAACGAAAGGAAAAAATTTCTTTCCCTTATTTTCAGCAACCTGCCTACGTCGCGAATATTTTGTACATACATATAATATGAGCTCGGGGTGATAAGCAGTTTTCTATACCGTATTCGGTACACGCCTGTATCGCTTCTCGCCTGTGACACTTTTGAAGATGGTAAAAGTGACGAGAAGGAGATACACACCCCACTTCCTTTCATCCAGCCACTAGGTTTTCACCGGTTCTTTTCCGCGCCTCGCAAGTTTCACCGCCTATCGAATTTTTTTTTTTTTTCATCCCGTATACATGTACGCGGAATTTCAAAGATCACCTATTCTTATTCGATGATAGACCTTGTACACGTAGTACATTATACGAAAACCTGTCACGCTCTGTCGTATGCTAGAATCTTTCCTGCGTAGTAATAATAATAATATATCAATATAAAAATGATTTTAATTTTTCTGTACTCCGGGCGGGTTTGTATTTTCAATGGTGTTCAAATGAACGTAGACTGAATTTTTTCCCTTGTCGCTAATTTTTTCATTATTTTGTTTATTAGAATTTTGATTTTCAATTTGAAATTTATACGAAATACCCTACAACGTTTAATATTAACGAATGACGAGCAAAATGAATTCTCCCGCGGTTAACGCTCACATGGGCTTGCATGATACATTTTTTTTCAAATATTGACAGTACAGTTTCGCATTTTTCTGAACTAGACCTGGTGTACCGATCGACAGACGAGGTAAGAATCGGCGTTCGTTCTCCCTTATGCAAAACCGATCGAAGACTGCGGTATACATATTTTACGACCCCTGGTTTGAACGCAGGATTTTTAGCCACCGACGCCGAGCGCCGGCTTATAGCACTCCATTTGAATACTGTCGATTCTCAATTGTTACGAATCAAAGAAGGAAAGGAAAAAGGAGAAAGAAAAAAGAAAGTATATAATTTGGGACCGACGCCTGGCAGCTGTGTGGGACCGATATGCAAAAAAGGGTCCCGGAATTAGAA
The DNA here is from genome assembly GCF_021901455.1 of Neodiprion lecontei. NCBI lineage: Eukaryota > Metazoa > Arthropoda > Insecta > Hymenoptera > Diprionidae > Neodiprion > Neodiprion lecontei. The sequence continues at coordinate 23,431,491 of NC_060265.1, forward strand.
TATCCTCGCGGTCTCATTTGAATTTGAATCTCGAATGCGGATTTTCGGAGGGTTAGGTGAGTATCTCAGGTAGCGGAAGGGTTACAAAAATACTTTGGCCCATTAAAATCTAGGCTACCGACACACAGCAGCTACCTGGATCCTTCGGGACTCCGGCGTACGTTTCATATGGTACACATTCAGCGACGGGCCGAAACGGCGAGAGCCGTTCGCCTCTCTCCGGATTTCATTCCTCATTAGAACCGTGTTAAATATTAAATACGGAGCAGTGGCAGGGCTGCCCTACCGACGAATCCACTGCTGCCAACTTGGGGTCTGTATTTTCACTCGATATTTCAACGGCGCGGCTGAATCGTCAGCGCTAAAATAGTCCCAATATTTTTTTAATCCAATTTACGTCGTACCTAGCTACGGCATTTTGCCGGAAAAGGTAATCGCTGCTTTCTAATCTTTGTCGCAACGGAGATCGCCTGACGCGATATGTCCTGTTTTACGAAATTCCCCGCGTCTTCCACCTCGGCTATACCTCACCCCGAACACTTTGATATCCATATCGCACACGACACACGCGGTATAAGACGAGCGAGAGGGTGGTTTTGGTGGGTGGGAAGCTATAGCCCCGGGCCCTTCCTTCTGTACAGAACGTTCTATGCTCCTTCCACGTACAGTCAGTCCAAACACCCGATGCGATCATTGAAAAGTCATCGGTCTCCGGATTATTTCACGCTTTCTTCGATCCCAGAAAATGATCGTCTCCGAGAATCCGTAGAACGAAATTTGATTCGAACTGCTTAAAATTAACCGTATCGTTTGATCGACTCGGTATTTTTTCCAGATCGTTATCCATGCATGTACGGAGATTCAATCGGGACGGGTCGATTTAGGCAGGGGAATTACGAAAACTCGAAGATGCGGTAATTTGACTCGAAACCGAGACGCGATCGGTATCTCAAGACCAATCGCGCCAATTTATGTGCAACGTATGTACGTATAACGCGAGGGGAGAAGAAGCAAGCGAACTTTTTTACGGTTAGGTATATTTTTGGAGGGCACTGTACTTACGCCGGGAGTACGTCGGGTCCGTCAAGTAACTCGTGCGAGCCCCGACGTCGCGCGTGGACTATAAGTTTACCGTCAGCCGGGAAATTTTCGACCCCTGACGTGCCGTATATACTCCGTCAAACCGTCAAGCGGAGCGCTTGGAAAGTTTTGGATCTCAGCCCCGGGGATTTTGGTTAGAATATTGAATCTCGAGTCGAGGTTCTCTGGGCTTTTGGATGAAGGCTGATGGCTGCTGCTACTGCTACTGCTACTGCTACTGCTTTCTGACTCGTTCCTGTAACGAGCGACATCCACTATATACGACAAGGCGATGTGTCTGCCTTCGCGTTTCTACGTCATTTCAACCCCCCCGCCAAATAAACCGATTCCTTTTCGAAAAACGACTTCTCACCGAATCGAGAGACGCGCTCCGTCTCGTCTATTTTCCCACTTTATTTCGCCGTTTGGATAATCCTGCATGATCTATATGTATTCAGATTTTTTTTGTCAAACCCATATCGGGCAACTCTTTAATCAAACCTCTTCGTAATGACGTAGCGGTAATTTTAACGGCTTGGTATATTAACTGACGAAGAAATTCACCTAAATTCCGTTAATTTCCAATTAAAGTTGTAAGAATGATTTTCCGAGCTCAAGAGAACGAAATTGAACACTAATTTGTTTAAATATAATATTTCGAAGAACCTTCGTAATTTTAACGTTAATTTGGTCAAACCATAATTTCGACTTGGGATTAAAATGAGCGCCGATTACAAACGAAATTTATTTGATACCTACTTACGCGGCAGTAAAAATAGGACAAAAAAATTACTTTATGCCAAACACGTGCCGCGGATGATATTCGGAGAGAATTTTTGAAGAGACACTTCTCGTGTCTTTTATCAATCTAAAGGTTTCGGAGCATTGATTTGAATAAAAATCATAAAACGAACTGTGACCAAGTACGTATAATATTGTAAATACAAAATTCTATCGTGTAAGAAATTTTTCACTCGCGAAAACTACTTTCCACTAACGTCACAATAACGACTAATATCTTCACAGCGTTCGCCGTACTTTTTTTTTCGTGGAAAAAAAAAGACCAACCGCAAAACTGCAGTTGGCAAAATTACAAAGATATCAATATATTTCCTCATCGTTTCTTGAAATCCACACCTTATTTCGAACAGTTGCGGAAACAACACATAACCAACTAGGAAAATTCAAATATTCGAGGGGGGAAAATTGAAAATCAGAAATGGAAAAACTTGAACGAACACGCAGGGGGAAGTTGGGGGTCGTCCAGATTGCAGGTAGGCACTCGAGTCGTCAACGAACCAGTTTCCGTTGCAGACCGGACAGTCGATTCGCGCGACGATCCCTTGCTCTGTTTCCGGACAGCGCGAAGCTACCTGAGAATACATTTCGATAATTCGCTCGACGAGATCGCGACGCCGGTCACGCGAAAGGGTCGCTTTGACCATCCGAAGGCGCGTGCCCGACCCTCGGGCAAATTCCAGGGCGCGACCGGACGGCCCGAAGGGTCAGTCTTTGACCCTGGGCGTGCAGTCTGGCCCCGACCCTTTGGTGGTCAAAACAGGCAGAAACATGGCCTGACCCTCGTATATCAATTCGGCCGCTTCTTCCGGCGCGCTAATCGCCTTGGATGAATCGGTCACTCGACCGGGAGTCTAATACAGCTGAAGAACCGCAATTGATTCTTTGCCGGAGGAACATTAACGGCTATTAATTTTTGGCGCTTAGATCACGCGCTGCGTGTGGCGAATTGGGAAGATGAAGGTTTTTGCAGAATATTGGAAGCCGAAAAATAAGGATGTTTGATTGGTTTATTTGTTTATTCGTTCGAACAAAAAAAAATTGTTCCATATTTCATACATTTATTTTATTTTTCCTATTTTCAGTGCTCGAACATTATTGTATCAAATAAGTTTACGAGTCGATACTGAGTGTTTTACAATAACGTTATGTCGACTGTAGACGTAATTGCTGTAGTAATACCTGCCTAATTACACTTATTCCAACTTGGACGCCTAGTCGGTTTACAGAAATGTTCATAGAAATTGGAAAACGTTTCATCGTGATTTCAACGCCCACTTGTTAAACCAAAATTTAGGTCTAATACAAGTTTTCATTGGGGTGAAAGACCGAAATAAAAATGAAAATCGTAATACAAGTCTCCACGGTGCGTATTCTTGTGGAAATAAGAATAAAATATCAGATACCTTAACGGTTAATTACGCGATTGGTTTGGTGCAGCACCGGAAAGCAAATATTGGCCAAGTACCAAGTTTCCGATTACGGAGGAGATACGTCCGCGAACTTTTGGCATTGAATTTCGGAATTTCGTCTGCAGAGCCTCGAGAGTAATTCCTCCACGTATAAGGTATCCTGGAATGATAATAATAAAAATATATATCGGAGAATATATTGACAGCAAAATCAGACACGCGGGGGTGGGGAGCCGACACAAGGGAAGCTTCGGAACCTATAGAAGCTCGCCCCTCTTCGATATTAAAAATTTCAATATCCTAGCCCCGAGGGGGTGAGGCGGGAGGGGGTGGGGGGGTCGCCGAGTACGGGGCTGCTGCCGAGGGAAACACATAATGTATTCAGATGAGGTCGCGGCCATTCCATCGGCGGGAAAAACGCACAGTTTTTCGAGAAATCGAATTCTCTCCAACGGTTCTTTGTTTCACTTTTCTCATGCGGAAAGGAAAGTCTACCTACCTATAGCCGACTACGTGCGTTCACATCTATTTTTCACCTCTCGAGACGTAGTGTAGCTTCGCTAAACTTCGAGCAACGCAATTACTTTTCGCGGTCCGTTAAGTGGATAAATGATTTTGAAACCGGCAGCTTCCAGGCGGCTTTTGACATCTATATATATTTATGTATGTATATATATATATATATATATATATATATATTTTCCTCAGCGTCTGTTGAAACCATGAACATGGTCCGAGAACAGAAGTTTCTGGAATAAAAATAATTTTCAGAAAACATGTATCTACGTTACCGATTATCAGGTGCTTCGTAATCTTTGTATTAAATTAATAAATGAGCCGGAAATTTCTTTCCAGCGTAATTTGATCCGGTTAAATACTTTGGGAGCTTTTTTTTCGGCACGGACTGCGAAGCGAATTACATTTAGCTGGAACGCTCGTGTCCTAAATCTCGAACAGACACCAATTTCACGTCGTTTTACTTGCTCATTTGTGATATTTTAAGCCTCGAACTCTATCCGTTTAAACAATTTTGAAGCCTCTATCGAAAGAAGCGATTCATTTTATTAGAAAATTCAACTATCCGAATTACCAATCTTTCCTAAAAATATTACTTTATTCATACTACAAGGTTTATCAATTGAAATTTCCTCAAATTGTTTCGACGAACGAAAACGAAAATAAATATTCTATTGAAAATGATTCAAGACTGCAATTTTGTATACAGTAATATCGGTAACGTGCGTTTCTTCTTCCATCGAGCTGACGGAATCAGAAAAACGAGCTTGAAGGCGAAAAAATGGGAATACGTCTGGAAGTTGGTACAACGAGTTATCGGCCCGAAGGTTCTGGTAGATCGGTCGAGTTCTGACGGGAATAATTGGCAGCGCGAAACGGCCGGATTTATAGGTAAAAAATGTCCCGGGAGTAGTCAGCGCGGCGTCGAAGGGCCTCGAAAATAAAAGGGAGAGGGCAGAGGAAGTATGCAGTACGTCTCTTCCAAATGAACCCCCTTAACTGTTCACGGCGTTCGGTCTAAACAACTTAACGATAAAATTTATAGTTCCACAGCCCGCCCACCCCTGCGGGCCCCCGTCCTCGTCCTCGTCCTCGTCCCCGGGATCCCGCCAACCCCCACGAACCGCCCCTTCGCCCCCGATTTCATAGGCCTCGGGGTTTACGCCAGCGTCCTCCTATCGCGCTATCGTACTTCGCCTCCGTCGACGGCCTTAGGCGTCTATTTACCCACATGGACGTTGCGTGCATATGTGTGCGTGCCGTATAGGCAGCTAACCAAGGGTACGCGCGTGAGCTCCGCAGCATCCGTCGGCATCCGCGGGTATGCGAAAGGGGGCCTCGAGTGTTGGTGAGCTTCTCGCACAGCCATCGCCGTGGAAGGTCCCTTGTAAAGGACTTTTACCCTGCAGAGTTGCGTCGTAATTTATGGATGCTGTTCCCTTATCCTTAGGATACGAACTCCTCTCCCCACACGGTGGCCATCCCTCTATCGATCCCATGGCCCAACGGTACAAGGCACCTAACGGGTGTCTTCGAAGAACTTGGCCCTTCGCCGCCTCCGCGCTCCCTTATCCCACGGTCTCATCTACGACTTGACGCCCTGATCGCGGGGACGCTTAAGATTTTACTCATTTTTCACCTTTCTCTTCTTTCTCCTCTTTCTACACGTTCGTACTCCTATTTTCGCTTATTTTGATACGCTTGTATGGTAGATATATTTTTTTTCTCTCTTTGCCAAAGGAGGAACCTCCGTGCAATTTTGAAAAAGAAGAGTACAGTTACAGCTGTTCCCCCGCGGCTTGATAAAACTGCAGGATATATAATCGGATATAAGAAACGACCGTTCGAGCTTTTCCGCCTCTCATTTACCACCCTAATCGAAAAGTTTAAAGAAGATCGGGGAAGAGCCCTCTGTAAGGTACTCGAGGAATTCGCAGAAGTGAAAATAAGCGGAGGCGACAAAAATTACGGAGCCAAGCCGGGGTGTGAAAGGGGGTGGAAGTGAATTACAATAAAAATCACGAACCCTTGATATACCAGCACGTTGCAGTAGCTTCCGCTTTACTTTATCTTTCGCCCGTAATACCTATCCGGCACCAGCACCATATCCCAACTCCCTAGGTACGTACATACCTATAACACAACTCTTGTAAGTCGTAATCGCCAAAGTTCACGCGGCATTCTGCACCGTGGTAACGTTTCCGTTTAAAGGGACACGTTTTACATCGTTCCATTGCAGCTGCAGTATAAACCGTGTAGCTCCACTCACCCAGGTAGGCGAAGTGTAAAGTGAAAAACCAAAGCAAAAGATGTACGGATATAGTACAAGTTTAGAATCGACGATACGTCAATTCATCCGAAACACAGAGTGTCGTGCATATTCAAATGAATTCTCACTTCGAACCCCTATATATAGTGTATACTGCAATTCAGTCCACCCGTTGTTTATAGCGACTAGAGACGAGCGTTGGTCTCCACTTATCGTTAGTAGCGTTGGTGGTCGGACCCCGTAAATCATCCAAAGTTTGAGGCTGGGTCCGGGGTCCGCGGGCATGCCCGTCGAGCTTGCAGACGTGTAAGGTTGGCACGTCGAGATACGTCTCGGCATACATGTACCTAGATACTTATGCGGTACCTTCATCGGACGCGTGTTAGCAGGAGGACGACGTCGGCGGTTCTTCCACAGCTAGGTCGGTTCTGGAGCAGAGAGAGGCCCGTCTTATATTGATTTCTGTCCGCGCCGTACGTCCCGCTTTCCCGCTTTCTACCCCGTCGCTTACCGCCCGGTCGTTCCTCCCTTCTCCTCCTCCTCCTCCTCCTCCTCCTTCTCTTCGCCCTCGGCCTCACCCTCACCCTCTCGTTACCCTGCCAGCATTCGGGGGATGTGGATGTGGATGTGGAAGTGGCCGAGGAGGGACGGTAGGGGGCGGAGGGGGGCCGCCGCACTTTCGTCGGGCTGGAGACCCTCGGGGGCGGCGGTACTCTGTCACATTCAACCCCCATTGAAATAAGAGGCCAGGCGGGGGTGCTTGCGCCGGTCGGTTGGGGGGATGGCGGGTCGGTTGAGGGGGTGAGGCGAACGGAGGCGGGGGGTGAGTTTCGTCCGGCCAAGGCATACCTCGATCGATTGGGGTTGTCCAAGGGGGAGACACCCGCGTGTGTGTTATATATATATATATATATGTATACACGTACATACATATATATGTATATATTTACCTGTGTCTGTGGCCATGCATGCGTGTGTGTTGGTCGGTTGCCATGGTTACCCACCCTCGCCGCGGGGGTGAAACGCCATTGGCCAGTCACGGACCCGACCAATCCGGGATCCGTCCATCCCGTCATCTTCTAGCTCGAGATGTGACCGACGATACTGGCCACGAATTTTCAAGTTTGTTACAATACGTTATATATATATATATATATATATATATATATATATATATATATATAACTGGCTATTTTTGATTCGCATTCACCAGCCGGTGACATGCCATGGCGGCTGATAGATAAAAAAAAATTTTTAAAAAAAATTAATTCATATTACAATGTAGGTACGGCGTTTGGATGAGATTTAACAGGTTTTACTAATTTTATACTTCAACGCGCCCGCGTCCGTTTCGTTTCAAAACTTGGAAATTACTGTTTACAATACTTTTCTATCAATTTACAAGGGTTTCGTTTCGAATTATACGTCTTCTACACATTTGTTGAACGATTGCTTTCATTCTGCGTATTCCTTTTACAGAAATACAATTGAAAATACTCGTACTGAAATAATTCTCACACGTTATTATACATAATTTTTCGTTGCTGATCAGGTTTCACACGCATACATGGCTATTCGCTTTGCCAATTATTTATGTACATCGAGTTTCGAGAAGCGAAATATACGTTGTGTATATCATGTATAGAAATATGCAGGGAAATGAGAGAAGGTGTAAGCGGCAGAAAAATAAGAATACGCGACTGGTCTGATAAAATAAAGATAACGTCGAGACACGATCTGAGGTTATCCGGTAGCGGTGGCGTTCAATTTGAAAGAGAGAAAGAGAAAGAGAGACATAGAGTGCAGAGTGAGGTCTCGCGCAAATAGGCGACAACCGTTAAACGCCTGAGGACGCTAATTGAAAGTACACCGCGATAACACTGTCTCGGCAAATCCCTCTCCCCTCTTTACCTTGAGCAGCGTACCCTCTGCTTCCGTTCTTATTCCCTCTTCTTCGTCCTTATCACTCTCTTATTTCAGGGTTTCCTTGAGAAAAGACGGCGGGTCGAAAAGAAAATATGGAAATTTTTTTATTTTTTTTTTTCACCCTCAGGAAAGGGAGGGGGGACAGACGAAAGTTTGCAGGTGTGCGCGTGTATTCTCGATGCCGGTATAAGGAGGGTGGAGCTGTGAGAAGTGGGACGAGGGGGTGTGTAAGAAGCTGGTGGGAAGGAAGGAAAGACTCGGCGGAGCGCGCGAGAAGGAACTCATAAAATAATTTAACCCACTTTAAGAAGAAAATTAACAGAATGGCGAAAGTCTTTAAGGATCCCCTGTCCCCGCCTCAGCTAGCGCCACGTCGAGGTTGCCGCTCTTATTCATTGAGTAATCCCCCCCACTCTGCAGACTTCCGCCACTTTCTTCATTCATTCTTTCTTCTTACTACGCCACCGTAGTACTACTATACTACACCGAGGTGTATAAGGTACAGTTATAACGTACATAGGTATTCGCATTGCCACGTATATCGTACCTATACATACACCTGTGTATAGTTATATAAATGTATATATTTATATAACTACTCCTCTGTTTTCGCCCTTTGTTTTTTCTGCTCACTCTCTCTCTCTGTCTCTCTCTCTCTCTCTCTCTCTCTCTCACTTCCTCTAATTATGAATGAAAATCTTTGGTCTGAATTTTCCGACCTTCCCCTTCCTTTCTCTCTCGTTCTTTCTCATCTCTCTTTTCCCTTTTCTATTTACCTTGCACTCTCCGTGCATATTCCTCCAAGTTTAACTTTCTTATGCTACAGATCTTCGACGCAAACACATACACGTGTGTTATGTACACTTACGCGCAGTGCACTTATTTGCATCCAGTCACGAAACGTACGTTGTAGAAAATTGTTTTCCTTTGCGTTTTTTACTTTATTATTCTTAGTGATTTTATCCTACAAGTACATCTACATAACTGTATGGGAATGTGCAGTGTGATAGCATTTTTCCCGTAAGCTTTGTCTGAGTTTTTTTTTTTTTTTTTTTCCTCGCGTCATTCCTAAATCCTATATAAGTTCTTTTACGTATATTTCATATGACATCTATTTTTTCACCCATGCACTCCAATTTATTACAGTAATTACTTCGTGGTTGCGGTTTTTTTTTTTATTCTTCTCACTCTTAATGGTACTCATGAAACACGTATCGATGTACTCGAATGCATTGTTACTCCTCACCGTACATCGTAAGCAATTTCAACGAATCTTTCAGAGCATTATCACTTTTGTCCAATTATTTGATACCAATATCTATAATAGTATCATTCTTTTGGCATGATTATATTGTACGAAGGAATTTCATAAAATTGTAAACAGTAAAGCTTAGTTCGATAATTTCTAGGTATATTTATCTTCACCTGCGGCTATAATTTCAATACAATTTTCTTTCCACACATCTCGTTCCATTTGTTCTATTACATAACAATTAACTGGCCCTGTTCGATCGGGTGATTCTCCAGGCACGTCGATCCACATTCTAGACATGAAATAGAGGCGTACCCAAAACGCGAATTCTCTTCCACGTTTATTATTAGAAGATTTTGCGAGTTATGCGCAGCGTAAAGTGGTAGCTGTGAAACGCACACGGCATACATATTTAGTTGTAGGGGTAAAATTTTCGTACGCATCCAGGAATGAAGTTTCATCGAGAATTGTTTTTTTCATAAGATATACATTCGCGCATGTATAACACATCACAAATCCATGTATGCGTATTATGCACGTATAATATATGCGTTCGCTACACGATATCGCGTCTCTCGTCTTGTCTCGGCCCTCGTGTCGGTGTACAAAGCTGGAACATTTCTTTGGCAAATATGTTTTACCCGTGAATAATATAGCTACTTCAATCTCCGAGATGATAATCGTTACACGTGTATAATATGCGCGCATTCATGCGCGGGAAATGTTAGCTCTGCTCTGCAAACAACTTCCAATGCCTACGTGGTGTATCATACTTACGATACACGTATCGTAATATACCTGTTATTTTTATTTTCAGTTTTTTTTTTTCAATTTTTTTGATTTATTTCACGGGGCTGGCAATTATTTCGCTGCCAATTGGGTTGAAGAATCTTCGTCTTACACTCGGTAGAAAAAAAAGAATGTCTCGTTGACCTCCCGCTGACGTGGTTATCTCATTTTACGAAATAATTGAATTTCATTTGACCGAATGAAATTAACTCTCGAAGAAATTCCTCGTGATCGATACTTTTACGAAGTACCTAGAAATTGTCGAAGTAAGCTTTACTGTTTACAATTTTACGAAATTCCTTCGTACAATGTAATCGTGTCAAAAAAGAACGATACTGTTACAGATATTAATATTAAATAATTCGACAAAATTGACAATCCTCCGAACGATTAGAAGAAATTACTCACTGCCTTGTAGAAGTAATCGAGACACATTTCCTGCCGTCGAATGTTACAACTTAATTATTTCGTGGTATCAAAGAATCACGGACAACGAATTTTTTTTCCTTGTTATGTTAAATGAATATCCTTTCAAAGATACTTGATACTACTGTCAAATTAGTTCAACGCTGTATAAAGACGTGTCTGATAAAATTACGTGACATCTAAAGAAGTTAGCTCTTCGTTCTTAACCCTCCGACGGAATTCATTGACAAAGAAAGCGCGTATTGCTCACGCTAAATCGCATTGTATGCGAGAATAATTTTTTCATCAGTTTTGAAAGCCCTCAAGCTTTGATTTACGAGGAAACGCGGGTTCCGCGCGTCACTTTTCAGAGTGCGACGCGGGGTTCGACCAGTTTTACATCCCGTCTCACGGTGCTTTTCAAAGCTTACCCTGCAAGCCGAGGCGTCGTTCGAACTTGTACGACTCGTCGTCGTCCTCGAGCCAACCCGCCGGGTAAAAATCGGGGTCTTTTCGAATAAAATGTGAAAAACAAAAGGCTCGTGCTGGATGCTTGTGGTGCAGGGCTCAAATTTCTTCTGGTACGTTTGACGCTGTGGTCAGATACGACCTTCTACCATCCGGAGTCACACGCGTGGAGAAACAACGGTGAGAGGAGAGCCCGAGGGAGATGGAGAACGAGAGAGAGAAAGAGAGAGAGAGAGAGAGAGAGAGAGAGAGACGCGAGCGAGTGGCAGGTCCCGCCGCGACCACGAGATCAATATGTATGCTGGGGGGGAAAATCGCGGGTTGCGGACCGTTCGCGGAGGTTGGGGGTGGCCGGCGAGGAAGCTGATTGGCCAGCGGACAGCCCGAGGCCACGCCTCCGCCCACACACGCTGTCTTAACCCCCTGTAACCACCTGGAGCGTCGCGGTCGCGCCTTGTCCTCCCCCCCCCCCCTCCTCTGCCCCCTACCCGCTACCCCCTTGTCCCCCCTCCCTCTCCCTCACCGCAAATCCCCCCAGCAGCCTGCATCCGCCAGGGGATGGAAGCCGGCTACCCCAAACACTCTTACCGAATTCGGGGAAATTCATCGAAAATTGAAAATCGTCTTAGAATAAGGCACCCGTCCGTCCCGGCGGGTTTGAAGCGCGTTTTTTTTTTTTTTTTTCTTCCACCCCCGTAATTTTCCGCGCGCACGTGCGTCTGTGCAGCGGAAAATACTTACGCCTATTACGTATGGATCATGTATACGTGCGTATTTCGATGGATGGTACGCATGCAGGGATGTGCGACGTGTAAATGTATTTAAAGAAAAGTTTATCAAACCGTTTTCCTTCCCGACTGTATATATGTATGCGTATATATGCATGCTCGGGATGAAGAAGAGAGGCAAAAAACGCTGGAGAAAGAAGCTGGAAGAAACGCGCGTCACGCGTCTTGTGATTTCATTTTCCTTCAAGCCTCCTTTGCGTGAAACAAAGGAAAGGAACTTTCCTCGTTCACGGTTAAGGGTTGATTCTGAATTTTCTCTTTTTATTTTCTACCTTTATTCTTCTCATTTTTTTTCTTCGGCTTTTCCATTATAGCTTTCTCTTTTGCGAAATGAGGTGAAACATACTTTTCGGACGGATAAACCTCTCCTACGTACATAACCACTTTACAATTTTCATCCATTTCTCGCAAAGAGATACCGTACATGTACATGAGTGACGATCGTGTTACAAACACTGATATCTTTGTATACAGGGTTAAACGAGCTTTATTATAATCACATATAATTGTAAAATATATAAAATAATTCGCGTGTACACGCGTCTAGGTTTCGATGTACGTGCATTGTGTTGTAGAGAGAATTTTCCTCATTCGGCAGGAAACAGCACGGACGTTTTTATAATAGATTTTGAAAAAATCCCATCTTCTTTACATGGAACCTAAACCTAAACGCTAACCGTAAAACGAGTAGGTCGTGTAACTCCGTATTTACGTGTGCAAACGCGCAATATCGTTATGGGTACGTTGCAGTTTTGTTACACAGGTACGTAGCTGGTGCGTATATTGTGCATGCATGCATTCAAGCGTAAGTGCCAACTCGGGAGTTGCGTTTCTCACGTCACGTATCAAAGTTTTACAGAGTCTTCTACTTTCCATAATCTGCACCAGTTTCGCTTACCTTCCGACGACCGTTTCACTGAATATTAACCAAATTATCGTCAGAACTATGCGACGACGCGATCTCGTGGCAGAGATGTATTTTTATCATATAAGATTCCCGTAGGAAAGAGTCGGGAGATCCTCGCAGCTTCTCCAGCATCCCTTAAATTGGTTGAATATCATTTTTTTTCACGCTCGCATGCTGCACGTCATTTTACGTAGGTACATACATTTATCTACGTGTATATGTATATATGTATGTATAAACGTCCCACGAATGTCGGCAGGGATTAATTCCCGTTGAATCGACACCCGACAGCGACTCCCTATTTTATTCGCTCTTTTTTTTTTTTTATCCCTTTCCGAGTTGGACCGTTGGTCGATTCGAATAATAATGCGTGAATGAAAAAAAGAAGAGAAAAAAAACAATAGTAATAAAAATGAACTAGAAAAATGAAAAGAAATGAAATAAATAATAATAATAATAATATTGATAATGATAATAACGGTCAGCAGAAACAATACCGCGAGTTCCCACAAAGCCGTTGGCTTCCGTTAAAACAATGGGGGCAATGCGGATAAAACAAAGAAATAAACATGAAAAGACAAAAGGGAGAAAGAGAGAGAGGCCGAGGGAGACGGAAAGACCCCGCTTGAATCCGTAATTTGCCCCCGCGCTCTTTTGTTTCTCGAAAGCACGTGCCCCTCCCCCCACGTTCGCTCTCTTTTTCCATCTCCTTCTCACTCGATCACTCTTTTTCTCTCACTCTCTCTCTCTTTCCCTCTCTCACTTGTCGAAATGAAACCCCTTTTCCTCGCCCTATACCAGCCACCGTCTTTGCGGTAGGTCTTGGGCATCCGAGAGTACAGCTTCCGGAGTCTCTGTTTTAAAATGTCGTAAAAGTTTCATGGCTATAAAATTAAGAGGCACCAACTCAGACTCGACGGCGCCTTCGCGTTGCTGTATATAGCATGCGTACATATATATATATATATATATATATATAAAAAAAATATATATATAATATACCAAGCGGCAAGAATTCGAGATAGAGAAGAAGATAAAGGGACAGAGGAAGAAATTCTTTTGATTCTGGTTATTTCGAAAAAGAAACCAAAAAAAAAACAAAACAACTGTGAATGTACGATCTTCTCTCGATCACCGCGAGACATTTGATATTGGATTATACCTAATTGTAAATCATACTATAATACTCAACTAGATGTGTAATGAGCGCAAGTAATTCGCAAGTTACTTTCTTGCCGGCGAGTTTAAAGTTTGGATTTGCCGGAGGCGTGCGGGTTATACGATATTATATACAGACATCGGATGTACGCGGCGCAAGGGGAAGTAAAATTCTTAAGGGAAAGTTTTCCGGTAAATTCTTTCCTCATTTTCCCCGTGCGACGTTGAATTATTCACAAGCTCCTGCCTCTTCTCTCTCTCTCTCTCTCTCTCTCTCTCTCTCTCTCTCTCTCTCTCTCTCTTTTTCTCTCTTCGCTTTTGTTTCTGGGCCAGGGTCGCATCCGGCAGGGTCTTTAGGTTAACGAACTTTGGATGCTTATTTGTATCTTTATTTCCAAACGAATAGCGCACTCCTCCCTCTTCCCTCTCTTCCCCCCCCCGGTTCTTCATCCCCTACTCTTTCTTACTTCATCACCTCTTTATTTTCACTTTCTCTCACCCGCTCTCGCTCTCTGACAACAATTTTCCCCGAGTTCATTAACCCGCCAACCTACTTTTTTCCTTTCTTCACTTCTTCCTTATTCTTATTCAGCTTCTTATTCTCCTTTTTTTCACGACGAGCTCAACTTTTTTCACCTTGCTCGAGGTCAGGATCGCTATCGGAAACCTTTGAGTTAAATTCGAGACGGTAAACGAGGAAGAATTTCAATCCCCCGAAAGGGGGGGGGGGGGGGGGGGGGGGGGGTGTGAAACGAATTTTAGTCGAGTAACGCGTAATTGAGATAAACTAACTTGACTAAATCTTAGGTACATTCAAATCCGCCATTCCGAGTCAATTGTCTCTCTGGGAAATCTTTGCATGCTCGATTAATAACCGTCCGACGACATCGCGGTGTCGTATTACACATATGTATGTATTATATATATATATTTTTTCATTCATATTTTCTTCACTATATTCATGCCGAACCTTCGCATAAAGTAGGGTAACTTTTCCGGGTAATTTGACATCCGTAATCCTACAGTCAAATGCAGCAGCAAGCAAATCGAAGAGTGTGAACGAGAATTGATTTATTCAAAATTTGGCCCGAAGCGATTCCCACGGACCCAGTCAGCGAATAACTGATATATTCGAATTCCGCGTCCCGCTGCCGCATGCGGCGCGTACGCAGGCACGGAACCGCAACGAAATAGTGAGCACGCATCCTCCTAATAACAAACGAAGGATCCGAAGGGGGTTGGAAATTCGAGACGAAGGTTTTCGCCGGGGTGGACCTGGAATTACCTACTTTGCTCACGGCGCCTCTTTTGTCAATGGACCTGCCTTCGGATGCAGTGTAACCCTTTCCCAAGACCCTTCGAAAGCCCCGCTTGCACACGCAACCCTTTCGGAAGATGATGCAGTGCAGCGAGCTCTCGCCCCGCGTTTTCTTCACCGATTTTACCCACCCGATTCTTCGCGATATACCTACGATTCTTCGACCCTCGCGTGTCATTCGATCAGAAAATTCGTATAGCCCTACGGCAGTCTCGATCCCTGCAGCGACTCACATCTTTCATCCGGCTTACATTGTTCGTCCTCTTCCCGAAGCGAAGAAGCCTCGTACGAAGCAGGGCTTAAATTTAGAGGACTAAGACGCGAAAGGGTTGTTTTATTTCACGGTTATAAACACCGTGGCTAATCCTCATTCTCGACAGCGAAATTACGACATCACAGTCAAGCCGTGAATCCAGGTTAAAGGGTGGACGTCGAAAAGTCGAATGCCCACGCGATAAAAGGATCGAAATATCGAATTTTCAAACCGAAAAAATCTAATTCCTTGAATATCAAAACACTGACATGCAAAGTGCACTGATGTCGAAATGTAGAAAGGTTAAAGAAAGCAAAAATATCGTGGAATCGTCGAAATGTGTTTTTATATTTGAAGATCGGTTCGGCAAGTAATACAGTTCGGATTGAAATTCTCTGCGTCGTTTCACCTTACATATTCTCATCTACAAGTCGGAACATTGATATTCACACTCACTCAAACGACTCCGCGAAACGTTGACATTGCGTGTACCGTAAAATATTCTATTTGTTTCACATTTTTAAGTTGTTCAGACTTTATTCAACGTTAGTTTGAAGCGGCAAGAAAATCGGCGTTCGATTTTTCTTTGCTAATTATTCCGTATCCTGTTCCTTGTCAACGATTAAAAAATCTCTGCGAAATGGAGCCTAGGAAAAAGGTTAAATTAAATTCGAGTGATGTTATATAAGAAAAGAGCACGTGTAATTTTTGGCATAAAAAATATGTCAAGTATTATGGAGAAGATTACAGCTGTCTGTGATTAAACGTAGGAGAAATTTTTATATTCTTTTTCACGCGTCTCTACCTCTCTCTCTCTCTCTTTTACTCCATGTTCCGGACACTGCAAACACCCAGTGTTAAGCTCTCTTACTTCTTTTATTTCTCTCGATTTACTCTAGTTTAATTTACTCTCAAGCAGCGTATTACATCGTGCTGTCCATCTCTCCTAATCACAGAGTAATTTTTATTTTGTAATATTTTCTTTTATTTATGTATTTTTTTTTTGTAATTCTCTGTGGCTAGGTACATTGTCTGATATTACTACAGACATAAATACACATACATATCCATCCATCTATCTATCTATCTATCCGTCTCTCTCTCGTTCCCTCGCTTTGCAAAACGCAAAACGACGAACGATCCCCGGTGACACACGAAAAGTTACCGCAGTTGTTGTAACCGCGGATTTGAGTATAGGGATATTTTTTTGATGAAAAAAAAAAAAAACAAAAAATTCACGTGTATGCACGCATATGACCTATAGAAGAATACGTACGTGGCACGTACAGGGTTCGCTTTTTTACGAGGTGAACATATGCGTGGCTACGGTTATCCATCTAGTTAGCGTGTACGGTATCGGCTCAGCATCCCATTGAAATATTGAATGGACCACCGCGCTTCGTTAACCAGTCTGTCGCATTTTTAACCCATCATACCCGCTCGCCGAACCCTTTTTTTCGATTTGAATACATTGTACCATAGGCCAACATACATATGTATGTATGTATATGCTGCAAACCTCGTCTCCCTGTGTCTCTATATCAAAAAATTTATACCTGAGGCCGCGCGTCCGCCGTTTTGTTGCCTTCGGTCGCATTTTCTTTTCTACTATTTTTCCCTCTTCTCTCTCCTCAACAATGCGTCTGATTTTGATTTATACGACGCGAGATCGAGCCCCGGATTCAATGCAGAACGAGCTGTCACGTGTTGCGTGAAAATTATAAATTCATATCCCGATGCATCGAAGCGTTTCGATCTCTTCTTTCCCTTTTTTACCCCGATCTACATCATCCTTGTTCCCTGGCTCCCGTTACCCTTTCGTCCCACGTTTCATTCCGAATGTAATACAATTCGAGCCAATCAGGTGTACGAAGAGAATGAATAAAAATAAAAACAATCTGTCACTCTCGATTTTTACCTATATCTATTATCATACGCGATTACTACTACGTAAAAATAAGCGGTGGAGTTAAAAAACGTTTACTGGTATTACACGTAACTCCGTCTCGTGGAACTTGCGGCAGAAAAAAGGCTTAAATTTTATCCCGTCACGCACTGGGGCTTGACAATCAGATTAATGTTCCTTGTTAGGCAACCCTTATTTTTTTTTTTTTTAAGGACATTGCTCTTCGGAATTTTTATACTCCTTAGGTACGCCGCTCCGCCTGCTCGTGGTTTTCCGTTTCGCACGAACCGCGAAAGCTTTCCTTCCCTCACATTCATATTCGGAAGGAAACTTTTTTCCGCCTCTTCCCCTTTCCACTCGTCCCGCCCGCCGTGCAAAGTCTTGAACCTTGAACTACATTTTTAATTGCGATTTCCGCACCGCGCCACGGCTCGCGAGCCTGACGATAAAAACAAAAGGGAAACAGTTCTTCACCCCCTTTTTCACCCTGCACCCTCCGACCAGGGCACGGGGGGGGGGGGGGGGGGGGCAACACGCCCCTGAGCAACAAGTAGCGCGTTCGTTTAAGACGTGTCGACGTTCTTTTGTTCCTTTTTAAAAGGCGGCCCAGCAGCCGGCAGCTTCCTCTACCCCTCCACCAACTTTAAAGAGAACGACGCTCGACGAAAGAGTTAAAACTTTACCAACTTTTTTTTTCTCCTCATTATTCTTGTTCCTTTCTTTTTTTTTTTTTTTTCCTCCCACACCTCCTTTTCCTATTTCGCTTCATCTTCTCTCAATTTTATTCCTGCACACTTTTCATTCCGACTTTTTCTTTGACCTTCGCGAAGCTTTTGCTTCCATCACTTCACCGCGGCAAACTCTTTAGAGTCTTCAAAAAAAGTCGAAAGTGCCGTGGTATGTATACTATATACATACATATATATACTATATACATATATATACATATGTACATACATATGTATACAACACATACGTATAAAACATTCCCGAGATAATACCTGCAGTGCGATTTCTACACCGCACAATGCCGTGGAGTCAATTTATAAAAAACGAAAGAGAGCGAAGATACAGAGAGAGAGGGAGAGAGAGAGGAAGAAAAACCACCTGGCGCAGAGTCACATCGGTGGATTCACCGAGTTTCCGAACGAGGATGATCAGATCGTAACTGTTTTCCTAGTACACACTCGGTGTCACTCGAAACGGTGGAGTAGACTAGACTTTGGTTATTTTTTTATACCTGCCGGTCGGTGGTTTCCCCTCGACTTTTTGGGGCGAACACGAAGATCGGTACCTAAGTATTATACGCGTGGAGTCTGCGAACTGCGTTATGGGGGGGCTATGGTGCAGGGGATCGGCAGGTAAGCCCTTTGACGCGATTCGGGGTGATTTTTTGAAAAAAGCTTCACCTGTGTCGTTTTCGGGATTACGTCTGTTGAAAGGGTAGAAAGAGAGCCTGAGTCTCTCTCTCTCTTTCTCTCTTTCTCTTTTTCTCTGTGACGAAAAGGGCACGGTGAGGAAAAAAAAAACGCGGCGGAAAAAAATCACACAATGAGAAAAAAACAGCATTATTGGCTTTTCAAAATAGTATTTACCGAAAATAACCAATTTGGGGGGGTAATACGAGTTCTATAACATTCGCGCGACACTTTGATCCCGCCGCGCCGTGTCAACCACCTCGAAGTCATTTTTCACCATGAAATTTATTAATATACGATCAGCGCTGCATGCTGTGCTCGGTAAAAATATTTTTGCAGGTTCGCGAAAAGAGTAGGAATTTGAAATTGTGACTGCTACGATACAAGTGAACGACGTTTTTTCATTTAATTATATATACTTTTCCATGATCTGATCATGGTCTATTATCCGTGTGCAGGTTCAAAAAATTGATGAATACTTTCCCCGCGAGTGATTTGAATATTTGTTTATTCAACGAAAGTGTTCTTGATCACAAAGTACACTCAAAGAAACGAAGGTATTTGTTACAAGATAACAAAAATCTCTTCTTTCAATCCCAAACAAAAATGTATAGAAAGTAAACTCAGTTTTGTTTGATTTTTTGAAATGCAATTAAATAAATTCCTTTACCGTCTGAAAAAAAAAATATTTTAAGAAATTTTCTATCTTAAAAAAAAAAAACAACATTTTATCGATTTAGCAAAGTAAATTTTTCTCCGAAAGAAATTATACTTTATGTAAATTGATGAGGCGTTTTGCTCAAACAACAAACCGATTTACTTACGTTAAATAAATAAGGGCAAAGAAGTTCCGCGAAGTGAGTTCAATTTTCATTCAAAGACAATTAGTTTTCCCATTAGCGGGTAAAACGGTCGAGGGCCTTCGCTTAACATGGGCGATTCAATCTCATCGGTATCGAATATGAAATCACGTAACTATATTACGAGGAAGCCCCGTAGAACGTACGGTTCGATTGCCGATCGTAAAAGGACGACGAAGCCATACTCGGGCTTATACACGGCCCGATACGCGTCCGGGACGTCTTGCCGGTTTGAATCGTATCGCTTTTCGGCTCCCTCGAGCTGAAATCCAGTAAAAATGGCATGTGCTGCAGGTTTGTAAATTTTCAAAAGTGACAGAGCTTTTCCCCGCAAGAGGAATCTCAACGCTTGCGTGCAGCAATTTGACCGTAAGAAATTGAATTCTTGTCGGGAGATTGTTGATGGCGGAGCCGCGGGACTGTCTCATCTCGAAACTGTCCATATTTCTTACTAACTGAAACGTCTTGGCGTCACGTAGCCGCTCTCGCATACGTGCCGAAGACTCGCGTGCACCAACACGCAAAGCTTAGTTCCTGTGTCACGCGACACGTCGGGGAGGACCGAAGACACGCAATAGTTTCCCAGAGTTCACCCCTTGGGGAGAAACCGACGGTCCTTTGCCAGGGCTGGTCGCTCCTTCCTTCTTCAGTTCGCGAATTCGCCTGTGTGCGTCTTGCCGTCTGTACGTTTACACTTTATACACTGCGCGTATGCAACGTACAGTGGAATCTCTCTCGAATAAGGCGAGAACGCGGAGAGGAGAGAGAGAGAAAGAGAGAGAGAGAGAGAGAGAGAGCGCGAGAGGGAGAGAGCGGGCAGGCTTCATTTGTTTCAGGAATGGTGGGTGGTGACGTCACGTGGTGGTCGTCGTCATGGTTACCATCTGGGTTTGTCGTGACGGGGGGGGGGGGGGGGGGGGGGGAGGATTTCCTATCCTAGTGGCTGGAAATCATCCTCCTTGGAAGTATCTCGATGGTGTTACATGACCTCTGAAACCGTCAAACGAAACTTCCTCTACCTTGTACCTAACCTTCGCTCCTAATTCTCCCGGGAATCGCTCTTTGGTTTATACTCCTGGCACACCTCGCGAAACGATCGATAATTATAAAACGCCAAAATTCTATACTGAAATTTCAACGGGATTGAATGAGAGCGTTATTTTGACCCCATACCCTCGAATGGTGACGACAAAATTAATTGAAAAATTTTTAGGTGTATACGTTACGACGATGAATACGTCACCGTGGTTGAAAAATTACTCACACCTCGAGTCAGTCGCGTCGAATTGTGAAGACGTTAATTTCAGCTAAAAACGACGAAGGAACGATTAATCAACCCCAGCTCGCGCCACTCAACCACACCGATTATCACAACGTAATGTTTTGCGCGTATAAACTACGTGTCTTGTAACCCTGTATATTAATCTTGTTTACAGAGTGCATTTGATGCGCGATCAAATTTGTATTCCAACACTACGAAGCTTGAATACATTTTTCTTTGTACTAATTGTAACGTTCGTTCGCCAAAAATTAAGAGTGGGGAAGATGCTTTTCAGCATTTTTTATGGAACAATAAAATTTTCCCACACACAGTGGCGCAATTTGAATTGCAGCATTGAGCGAATGATTTATCATCGAAATATCTTTTAACACATTTTTGCGATCCATTGCGTACAATTATGATTGAACATAATTAACCGAGCATAGCCCGGGGCTTTTGTATACCGCCTGTTGACTCGCCGATCTGTTTCCGTATGCGTGTTTGCTCGCTACACGGAGTAAGGAGAAGCGGCAGTGTGAGGCATATACGCGAGTATTGTTTCCTTCTATGTTTGAAATTAATTTGAAGTTGCCTAGGCAACCTTGTAGAGCGAGGTTCGCCGGGCGCACTTGGGAAGGGCCTTACATCCCCCGGAGCCCGACACTGCCAGTCAATAAGGACTGTACCTACCCAGCGAAGCAGTTTCGAAGTTACGTTCGCCGGGCGCCGCGAGATTTTGGCGAAGGGTAGATACGAGTCCAGAGTTTTCCGTGAAACTGCTCCGCTGAACGCCGTCCGACAGGTAACCGTAGCTACATAGGTAACGTTTTGAGCTTTGCCTACGTCACCGATAAACAAGCGGCGAGTTTCACGGCAATCTGTCTTTTTCAAGTTTTCCCGATACTTCGAGAGAATGCAAAAATCGTGATTTCTCCCTTGTATCATCATTCAGCCTCCGCAGGGCGACTTGTTCGACTTTCGCGAGCGTCTTCGCGCCCTCGCTACGTTCGAGGGGCATGCGAAAACCACCCTGCCGTACATCCTCCCCGTTGATATATAAATACGTGGCACAAGGTACACCCCCGCCGA
Source organism: Neodiprion lecontei (assembly GCF_021901455.1). Lineage (NCBI taxonomy): Eukaryota > Metazoa > Arthropoda > Insecta > Hymenoptera > Diprionidae > Neodiprion > Neodiprion lecontei. The sequence goes on from NC_060265.1 coordinate 23,453,364, forward strand.
CTCACACACGCCGGGATGACAGCCAGCGTCTCGGCGGTCCTCCCTTACGGGTCCCTTTACTTCGCCTTGAATACACGAGCCGCGCGTACAGCTCGGGATCCAGGCTTCTGCCGGCTTGACGGTATGCGAGGTGCACCCACACCTCGATACACGGATACGGACACACGCGAAGGTTGAGACTTTGAATTGCTTGCCAGCGACTTATCGTTAGCGTCTTCTGCAGTTCGGATATATCCCGCTGCCATAGCCGTTGCCGGAAGGTGCCTGATGCCAATTTACGTCGACTTACCGTCGTCGGCCCTTTACCCTTTATTCAACCATTCTTAAGAGAATTGACAATTACCCGCGACATGTCGTGTCAGGATCGGTTACAATTGCCGTATGGAATTAATTGATTGATGTTGGTATCCGGAAAAAATTGGAGATCAAACGTTTGTTCGGAATATAAAAACAACGTGGCGTATGAATCGAGGACTTTTACGATTTTCATGACGTTGATGAATATTTTTTAACCCTTGCAACAGGCTTGCAAATTTTTTCCATTCCATTTATTCGCGAATGCGAAGGCGATTATACGTTTTTAAATTTGGCTCCATTTGTCTACGGCTAAAAGTTGACAATTGATTGACTGACAGGTGCACCGTGCAAGTCGCACGCACACATTAGCTCCGTTTGTATTTTATTCCAGAAGTTGCCGAGCTGATCCGAACCAAGCTTATTGCTTGTTTGATTGTTTATCGACAAATTGATAGCAGAAGCAAATTAATTTTGAGGTTATAGTGCGATTCAAACGCGAAGACAAACCTTTATAATAGAAGTTCATTATCAAACTAATGCTTTTTGTCTTATTTAATATTATTTTCATAATTTTTCCAACCAAAAGTTGAAGTATTTGTGACAGTCACATTCGCAAAATATTCCCCACGTTTTTTGTGAATGCGAATATTCGTTACATCATTAATTGTGATGTAAAAACGCGGGAGGTACGTAGAAGAAACAATTCAAACTTACTGCATTTTTATAGAATCACTGTAATTAAATATTTACTCCAAACGTACGAATAAATATTTTTATTTGGTACCAAACGATTGTGGCGTATAAAATTCCCGTTCGGATTGAACAATAACTAAAGCAAAAAGTAACTTGAAAATAAATTAAACTGAATCTATTTTTACGTAATCGTCATTTACCGTAATCATTACCTTGTAGTTTCGAACTCTGCATTATCTATTAACAGAGGTATAAGGAAATGCAGCGTGTAATTTACCGCGCGATTACATTTCACTTGAACATTTGAAACTGAGAAATTTGCGGCGTCGTGTAATTTGGCAATGCGGAAACTTTGTTCCAAGCCCCGGGACACTCGGCTACGGGACGAGCATCAGGCGAGCCACGGCTGGGCGTTTTAATTAAGGGCTTGTCTAGGCGGCTTGTCCTCCGCAGCTTGACGCAACGGTTTCTTACCGCAACACCTGAAGCAGCGTTTCTAGCCGCACGGCGATCTTCTTGCGAACGCGAGTAAACTCGGCTACCCGGGCTTCGCTTTCCCCGAGATGTATTAATTGTCATTGTCGTGGCACAAAAAAAAAGAAAAAAGAAAAAAGAAAAAAATCGTCGACTGATTCTCCGCGGTTTCATCACACCGCTCATCGGCGAATTAAACCGTCGTCGTTCCGCACCCCGAAAAGTACAAAGTAGCAGCCCATAAATCATAAGGAACCATCCCCGACGTTCGCCTGACCGAAAAGTGTTGTTTGGACTGACCCTCGACCCGGCACCTAGTCGGGGCACGGGCCCAAATGACCCCTGGTTGACCGGCGAACCGGATTTTTCACTTCTCGCCGACCCGGCCGACCCGAACGCGGTTGCATCACTCCTCCCCGTGGCACGCGTCCAGCCTTATAGACCTTGTATAAACCGAGAAGGGATGATGATAATTTATCGCCGTTTCGTCTTACAGCGCATATATGCGGAGCGATTATTAACCAACTGATTTGTTTTCCGTTCCTCTTATGGCCTCGGGATCGAAGTATAAAGGTACTTACAAGGAGTAGGTATAAAGGGAGTTTCCAGAGGCTCGCTATTTTTTTTTTTGTTTTTTTTTTGGAACCAAAATCGGACAGGGTTTCCTTTCCAAGCAAATCTTATGCGCCGATGACTAGCCACGCAAGTGACAGGAGAAACAAACGATACCTTGATCATAGACACATCAAACTCCTGTAAAGAGAAAACTCGTTCCAGTTTTGATTCCAAATAGATTGCGGACCACTGGGAACCCATTAATGAAAATTGTTGTACGTAGATAGCAGAAAATGTGACGCTGGTGGTCGGTCAGTTCAAAAGTTTGAGAAACACGTTCCTCGATTCTCTTTCGCCTTTCTCGATCGATCGATGTTTGGTAGGATTGTTATACTTAAAACGAGACTTTGCCAAAACGCCCCTTTCCCATCGTCGCCATTCTGCTCTAATCGAGTTTTCTCCACCATTGGCGCTCGCACCAGGCGCAACTTGTAATTTCCGGTCAAATTCACTCTCGTCAAATCAACTTACTCACGGTCAAGTAGCACTGCCCAGTGGTCAACTGGCTCGCTGCGGGACGTCCGATTCTCTGGTAAAGCAGAAGTTCACTCGGCACAAAGAGGGCGCGGTGTTTAAACCTTAAAAGGGGTCGGACACGAGTTTTCATTTCGCGGGTGTATAATCGCCATTTTGACTAGCTGCCGACGGCCGTCGCGACGCTACGCTGGGTGGATTTTTCATTACGGAATACAAACGTCCCTCTGTAGCTACGTATATTGTGCAACGATGAAAATCACCGCTTCAGATTTATCCATTACCGTCATCATCGTCGTTAATATTTCTCCGTCAATTTTTCATCACTCGCAATACTCGCTGAATATAACCATATTTATACGTGACAAACGATCACGTATTTTATGAAAGACGATATGCAGACTTCTACAAGCAGCGATGCGTTATATCGAAGTTGTAAAAATTTTCTCTCCACTCTTAACTTCAATTTCCATTCTCGCATACAAGTTCCGGTAGCTAGCATCCGGATATATTTTACTTACATAAAGACGGCTCAGCGCGAAAAATCCAGGGTGCAGAAGCGCGGCTCGTCAATGTTAGGTAGTTTCCACAAGTCTAGCAATAAATAAAACGGTTTATACGTGGTAATAAGAGATTTTCAGGATAGTTTAACGCCGGGCACCAAAGCACGATGTTAAATTTTACAACTATAACGCCTCCATTTTCAACGCGATCGCCGCTGTATACGAGGGAGGTGGCGGTAGTAACTTACAAGACGGTTATTACGGACGGCGCCTTTCCTTAATGTCGTTTTCGCATTACTTTATTGCTATATCTGTTATACGTATACGTGCATATCGTTTGAACATACTTTTATACATATACGAATGCTTGTATTCGACGAGCAATATTCATTCGTTGTATATATTCTTCGACGCCATTTTTATTCCCTATACACATTCCTTGTCGATCGTACGACTCGCCGACGCGTCGGAATTCTCATTGCCATCTTGTAGTTGAATATATTTTTACTTGACGATCACTTTTAAGTCGCTCGAAATGCCCGAATACTCTCGAGTCTTGTAATGTACATGCACGTAAGTTTCAAGTCCGCGTCACTCGGTCTGAATTTCACACGAAACAGACAATATTTACATAAATTATATGTATCCGTATATTAATGCACATTTTACGATCTTGGATACACGAGAGAATTTTGTTTTTCAGATTAGTATTATATTGTGTGGTGTCCTGAAAATGCAGGCTAATTTTTTATGGTAAATTGTACAAATTTTACAGTTATACCGTTTACAAGGATTTCTAAATATGTTCACCCATGAATTTCAGAACGGATGATGTAAGCACGCCGCGTGTATACCTACTCTGTAATTTGTGCCGGTATTTATGAAAATTACCCAATGTGCGCTGGTACCTAGCGTATAAAATACCTACTAAAGTATAGTTATCGTATAAATTCCCTGTGGTAAGGTTTGATTCCCTAGAAGATACCCAAAATCGTTTGACGCTGCGAGTAGTAAAAATTGCAATCAAGAGGTATAGTTGGAATTCTCTGTACGAGTACGGACAGATTTATTTGTTTGTTGTCGCAAAATTTAATATGAAATTAAATTATCTAAACCGTGAAAACTCGTACCGAATTTTCGAAATCTTTTTTACACGAGTGTCTGTACGTAATTCATCGGCATATTATATCTACGGATACTTTTTGAAACGAGATGTTCGGAAATTTTGCAACAACTTTTATCACACGGATTTGTAAAAATTGCAGAGCGACGCGATCGCGACTAATTGTAAGAGAAAAATCTTACCTCGACTACACCAGAAGTCCACAGATTATATCCGCGTTGAAGCAAAAGCTGCTGCCGTCACACTGCCAAATCGTCGACTAACTAAAGGGTTAAAATATTCCTGAATATAAAAGACGCGTGACGCGGGACACGTTAATGTATGCGTGTGCGTGGCGGGGCCGCACCAATACGGTGCGAGCGAAACTCACGCATTTCGGGGCCCAGGTGGGGCCTTCAGAAATGTCGGAGGTGCAGAGCGTATGGAAAACGCGAATCGAAGCGAGTCTACCTGGGCCGGACGAGGAGGGGAAGGGGGCCCAGACTTGGGGGTCTCGTGCCGATCGCGAGTCCTGGAGCATTTTGAAGGTCTTGCTTTATCACCTTAATGCCAATTTTATAAGGACATGGACGTTAGCGCTGGCCGCCAAACCATGCACTATACTGGATAATTGATGATCTTTCGAAAAGTACCATTTGTTAAACGATCGTTTACACGAGGTTCGGTTCCCTCTTCATTTTATTGCTTGACAGTCCTTGTTGGATTGCGGTTACCTATCACTTACATCCTCCGGCTCTATTGCCATTTTTTGAAATCCATTTCAGACTCAGCAGGTGCCGATATGCCGGTCGGACTCCTTCCTAGTTCGTTCTCTGCGTGTCGCTACGATTTTCATAAGGCTTGAAATCAAATTGACGTCAAACATCAAACGCAGACAATTTATACAGCTAATTGTATAATTTTATCGGATACGATTGTTTTCCATTGGTGATAAAAAAAAACCAGGATGATTTCAGGCCTTTCAGATACCGGTGTGAAAAGCGGGCAGGTTCAGCCACCGAGCAAACAATAATCCAGACAAATTGAAAGGCTTGTCGGTGCCAGCTCGGCTATATATAATATATATGTATATATATATATATATATTATGATTTAATCGCGCTCGGATTTATATCGCGGCAATCCTGGATTCGCGACTCAAAATACAAACTGAAATCACCCTTGTATGCACCTGTAGCTTACAAGAACGTTTCTGCTGACAAAACGCAGTCGGTTTGTTGCATCGGAATCTGCGATTTTCAAATCTTGCATTACCTTCTGCGGTGTACGCGCAGATCGAAATAATAAAAGCTCTGTTTTTCTTCAACCCCTGGCTTAATTTAATATCGCGCTATTTTCGGGGCGTGATTTGAATTGGGTATAAATTTTTGCACAACCGTAGGATATCCGCGGGATCTGTTTTACGGCCGCGCCGAGTCTCGGATGATATATATAAAGTACACGCGAAACCTCGGTTCATTTGATGATTGAATTGGATTTTTAACGGCGTCGCGGTACAGGCGGAAGGGTGGAGGAGGGAGGCAGATAGCCCGAGGCGATAAGGTTGTTTTTGTCAGGCGTCGAGTAGACGGCGAAAGGGGTTATTTGGGCCGCGTTTATAACGGATGGAAAATGTTACGTGGAGGATCGGCACTGGACTCAACCCGCAACCCTTCGAAATGCCGCAACGCCGCTTTCCATGCAGAGGACTTAGTTAAGACGTCAGTGGGCCTGACAATAAGGTCACCCATGCGGACCACTTTCGCACCTTTCGTCGTATAGAATTTGATTTTTATCTTCGAGTGGCCCTACTCTCTATGCGGGGTTGATTTTGAGATAGCGCGCGTTATTTTCTAGGACTCTTCAACGCCCGACGGACCGGTCGACGTCCCCAATCGTAAAATCGTTCCTCACTCTCGTCGACTTCGAAAAGGCACGCTCATTGCATCGGCTTGGCTCTGACCTGCATCTGCTTTTTTGGATCCGTGACGTTCGAGTGTAATTTTTTAATTTTCGTTTCGGTAATTTTTTTTCCACGTTTTCGGTGTTTCAACTCGCGTTAAACGAGACGCTAATTCAACCGTTCGCACAGGGAAGTCCCGAAGACTGTCTGTCCCGTAGCTGTTCGTGCAGAATGGAATCGAATGCGTTTACAATAACATTGATTACGTCAATAATGGGCCGAATGGGTCGAGGGTTGAAAATGGGTGTTAGGTTTTCCGGGAGCTAACAATGCCCGGCGAAGTATACAAATAAAAAATGGGGACGGACGGGGTTCCAAGATACCTAGTTACCCCTTGAATATTCAAATCGCAACCCTTCTACCCTCAAAAGGAATTCTCCGACCCTTCGATCGCTCGTTCAATAGGAATCGATATTCAAATTTTTTTTTCCGATGGAGGTCACGGAAAACCGTTACAATACGACTACTGCACTGGTTATACTTAATTCGCCTGCTGCACATCAGCGTCATCGGCTTGGGTAATACTTACATTTGCATTTCTCTCTCTCTCCTCTCTTCTATCTTTTTACTTATTCTCTTTCGCTATATTCTTGCATCAACTCTATCTCCTCTCTCTCTCTCAAAATCTAGAACGGAAACAGCTGTGCGACGTTTTCTATTTGTACACACACTATCCGAACACCGTTGCATTCCGGATGCGCGTAGGTACAGTGGAGCGAAGATTCTTCCCTGTGCATAATCTGTAACAACGCAATTCGATCTCTTAACTGCACTTGGAGTAGAGTTTCTTTTCGAATGTCTTTCATGATCTGCAAATTGTCGATACCGTCATATTACAGTTTCAGCGATACGAAAAGGAACGTATGAGGTGACATCTTCCACTGTAAGCTCGGATGCTACAGTCAATGAGAAGATTCAAATTTTAGGATGCGATTTAGTAGAACCGAGTACGTTTCGGAGGTTCATTCAAGTTATACGGAGAGGAGCAAGGGAGAGAAGAGGAGACTTCTTTCATCGTTTACTACGGGAAATAATACGCCGTAGCGCGGCGTAAAGTATAACCTGTTAAATATTCCATGGAATCTTAATAAGAAGAAGAAAATAATGACTCTTGTAAGTCTGGGGTGGTTTCGCGTCGGTTAAGGGATGGAGAATATATAAGGCGCCGGCACCGATGCTGGTGGTGGCGTCCTGAGCGGCGTCGGCCGTGACCTGGTTTTTTCCGAAGCAACAGGTCTCTTCTAATTAAGAACACTTAAGAAAACTTCCCTCTTAAAGCCGACGCTCCCCACTTTCTCTTTCTTCCGCCTTCTTTGATAACGCCGTTACATATTTTAATAACCCCTTATAAAAATTCACTGACATTTCACCGAGCAGCCAACTACCGATTAATTACCCCCAATGTCTAGCTCTGATTTTATTCGACGCAATGTTAGGTAAATTTGTTTCTTTCAAGCGTCAAGTTCGATGTTCTACAGTCACGCCTTCGCGCCTCATGACTTCTTTAATCGTGTAACAAGAATATGAAATCTATGACAATCTGTTCATGTTTTCATTTTTAAAAATATCCTAGGATATGTAACATACTTTTGTTTAAAATTCATTTAACGTACAGTCAAGTCTTGTGCATATAGACGATTTTTGGCTGAAATTTACGAATCATATATTTTCAATTTTCCTTCTCGAAACCACTTATAGAAAAAAAATCTCAATTGTGCGCGAAGTGTGTTAGAAAAGTATTCAAACTTATTAGTGGCGGATTTCGTGACATTCGTACTTTTTATCTGCCTACCTGAGGTATCGGGTACTTGTGCCAGCTACGGGTGCAATGTGTTTTTGTGTAAATTTGTACCTCAAGAAGTAAGTATACAATCGAGTTAAAAAAAAAAAAAATCTACAGAAACCGAGTTTACTCCTCGGGCTTGCAGAAACGCGGGCGGAAGTTGAAGATTACAAGAGACTCGGTGAGAACAAGATCGCCGCATTGCCTAGGTCATGCAAACCGTGAAATAACGACGTACAAAATAATTGTGTTGTTCGGATGAATGCTCGGTGTAACAACGACGACGAGAAAAAGAAGAATGATAACAAGGATCAGAATCGGAATAAGAAGAAAAAGAAGAAGAGGAAGAGTAAGAAGAAGAGGGCGATACTACAATTTGGGTAGCGTTCAGAGTGCCCTTCAATTCACCCGGGTCACGGGTGCTGCCATTTTTCCCATTGTCGGTTAATTCTCCAGAGTATAGAGAAGAGCTATGCTCGATGCTTCGTTGGCTCTAAGCTCAGGTTCAATTCCCAATCGTCGCAGAAATTTGACTAACCCGCAAACAGGCGTATCCACCTCTCCTCTCACCGATTCCACTTCTCTCTTGTTCGCCCACACGCGACCCTGTACACAGAAAACCCATATAAACCCAAGTATAAGGTACAACGCGATACGAGGTGAAGTTTCTCAGCCTTTCCGGCATTCATTAAACTTGCAACCCTCGGGGTAGCTAGGTGGGTACGTTGACTACACTTGATACGCTCACCCCGGTAAAGCTCGCGCCTACGCGCCCCGACGCACACCGACTTTCGCCCCCCCCCCCCCCCCCACCCCTCATCCTCATCCTCATCCTCATCCTCCGCCACCTCCTTCCGGGCCCTCAGAGTAGGCGCGAGTACATACGCAGCTCGGAGAGAAGAGAGCTAGGCCTCCGCGCTGAGGAGAGCGAGCCTCGGAGGACATGTATGAGGGAACGAGTATGGCTGGTGGAGGGATGGGGGTGGATGGCGGGCCGGCGGCCATTTTGAGCGCATATATCGATTGTTTGGCGGCTAGGCGGCTCGGCCATTCGCCGTCGGGGGGTGGCGGACGGGGGTGGGGGGTTGGGTCACCCTAGCTCTCGTCCCTCCATGTTGGCTAGAGTCAACGGAATGCTGCAGCGGGGCGTCGTGCGGACTCTCTGCCCCGTATATTTCGCCACCTGTCTCTTCGAGTGCGAATCTCTTCAAGGTACTAAGTGTTTTTCGGGGTGAATGCAGGTGATGTCTCGGAAACCAGCCCTTCGGCTTCGCCGGAGTCCGCCCAGACTCTCCCCCCCCCCCCGCCCCTCTCTCTTTCTCTGGTCACCAATCGGAATGCGAAATGACCGCCGGACACACGTCTGCCAGGGCGCAGGTCCGAGGACCAGCGTCCACCGCGGGCGGAATGGGGAACAATTTCATCCCGGGGGGATCGGAAGGGGATTAAACTGGTGGATTTTACTTTCCCTGGCCGTACTTGTTTTATTTTTCTTCTCTCCTCTTTCTTTACTCATTTTAGTTAACCTCCCGACGGGATATTGTGAAAACGATACGCGGCGACGACGTCACTCGTCTTAAAGGGGAGACTTTCCGTTTAGCCTACCTACACAGCGGGAAAGTTCTTGCGAAGGTTTCACCGTCTTCTTCTATTTCTTGTTTTTTTTTTCTTTTTATTTATTTTTTTTTTCATACATATACTTTTTATCTCCCTTGCTTCTCTTTTCCCTTCTGGCGTATCGCCAACTAGGTGAAAAGTATAACAGAAAGTGAACTCGGGAGTTTGCAGTAAGCACGCGATGGTTGTATATACATATCTTATATACATACATATATACATACTTTCGTTTTAATGTTTGAATACGTTGTATGTATAAGTCTTAACTCTTGTGGGTATATTTTTTGTATAATTAAAGGTGGAAAATTGACAACGATCCAGGGTAAAATGATCTAGATTATTTTATTAGCAAATTTTCATTCGCCTGTATTCCGCGTAATGATTTATTCCCGTTCATCAGGGCACGAATTATTCATTTTTGTTACACGGTTGTGCTAACCGACAAGATTTGACACGGAAATTGACCCAGTTCTTTACGCCCTCAAGTACCTCGGAATCATAATTTCTCGTATCAGTAGACAAGCGTAAGATAGACGAATGCTTTCATTGAAAATTTTCCAAGCTATCTGTAATCCATAGAATCGAACAGACATTTAATTTTTCAGATACACAATAGTTGGTGAGATAAAATATCCGCACTCCGAAGGTATTGTAAACTTGAAAAATGAATTTTGAATCTGAAATCGACCAATCAATCGACGCGGCGATTACTTTGTTTCCGAATATCGTCCGTCGCCGGAACCTTGACGATTTCGCTCCCTGACATCTTACAGACTATAGGAGCGCAGCGGTATCATGTGGGTAGGTACGTGTATAAGATATATAATCTATTCCTCCGGGAAGAACGTGTAAGGTATCTCGGAGCAGGAGGCATTCTAATCCTCTTTGAGAGACTCGGCTCAGGGCGCGCATTGAGATATGCCTTTGAGGGGCGCTCCTTGGGACCTCGCTCCTATTGGCTCCGGGTAATCTCGCGTAAGTTGGGTTGCCTAGCCACAGGATCCCGCACACAGAGATATCCGCTCTCTCGCACATGTGCTTGTTAGCCGCAGGACGCCGACCGTCAGGCGTTCCGATCGATAGGGCAGGTCCCTCTAAACCTTGGCGCATGTGCCATCCGGGTTAGCATTTCGCCTCACTAGCTTCGGCATCGCTCCACCAGAGAGTGCTAGATTACGTTTCCAGGCCGACCCGGCAGGCTGATGAAATTTCAAATCAGAGTTTATCTCATTTCAACACCATTTTTATTTTGCTAATTCTCAGGATTTATTTGTCACATCGATTGTTGTTGATTCAAGGTACTACCTGTCGCGAGACAAACAAGATGATAGCAAGAGAAGGAAATGCATCGATTCATTCATTCGGGTAGAGAGAAAGAATTGTATAACGAAATTCATCGATTTCGCATCGATCTTAGGTATGACAACGGTAGTTATTAAACATCGTTTAAGAATTGCGAGACAAATGATCGAATACAATAATAAACGTATTTTGCAAAACATTGATGTAGAAAATGTGAAAAATTGTTGAAAATAGAATGCATTTTGGTGAATGGAATTTTTTACTGCTGGCAGAGATAAAATTCATTAAAAGCGTCAATTCAAACAGAGCCAAAGACTCGCGATATAAATTTATAAACGAGTCAATGACCGGCTGGCGGTTTTACCGCTTGGTAGAGAAGAATTCGCGATTTGAACAAGCGATGTTTTTCTATACCGCAAATAAGGTCAGAAATCCTCGGCCTTATATGTTACTGATAATGGAGTGCATAGTTCGCTTGTACGTCATATATTCAGAAACATCTGTTGACGTCATTTGGATTTTTTTGTTCCTTCATTCTCGCCTATTAATCATCGTTGTATGCCGTACGAATGGCGAGCTCCTATCAATTTCTATCGAACAGACATACGAATTGTTACATCACAACTCGCATGCAAATTTATCCATCTTAAGGCACAGGTCGGTCCTAATGCCAACCGGTGCGATAACTTAATGCCAAATTTCGGCTAATCCTTTCAGAGTAGCTCAATTATTAATTGATGCATAAAATAATTCAAAATTGGATGGTATTTTTTTTTTTTTTTTTTTCGAGAATAATAACTTCTCAGAGTGAATATACACGCAATGACGATAGATTAGGACATTTTTTGATAATATATTCCTAGCATGATTCAACAATAATTACAACATCGAGTGTATGATTGAATGAAAAAAATTCCAACCGCGATTCTATGAATTAATAACGCGGAATCTATAAGCAGCAATCGGCAAAGTCTTTCAGCGACATAGGTATGACTTTTGTTAGATCTGGCGTCCGGGCCACCGATGTAACGTGACTAATATTTCCCGAGTCAATATTACGCAATAGAAATACTTGGACTCGTAGCTCACTACTGCAAACTCTTTGTTATTTAGTGTATGTACGCTTGTGACGTAGGCGCGATACGCCAAGCTGCCCCTCTTTCCTCGCTCCTTTCGTGTACGCCGAGTTTCGTTCGTTGCGGACATAATTTGCGGTGGGAATTTCGTGAAAAATAATCATTTTCTTTGTTTAATATCGCTGAAGCTGCGAACGCGAAAAATTGGGCCCGTTTCGCCTGCTTCTATGCAATTCGTTCGCTTCTGCACCCGGGTTGCACATCGTCAGGGTGCAACCCCTCTTTAAAATTCAACCATCGAGCCTTACGGGCCGCAACACGTCGGACGTTAAGCGCACCCTTCGCTGCATTTTGCGCCACTCGAGATGCGTTTCTAATTCGTCACCTTCGGTCTTCATTCGAAGAAAAGTAATTTGTCGAGCGGTTACATGGCTTTTGAAAATTCAGAAAACCTATTCAAAATTTTTTTATTTTTTTTTACCTCATAGTAGAACATGTCAAAAATATTTTCCCAAAGTTTCAAGTCAATCGGAGTAAACGTCTAGGAAAGAGAGAGAGCCTTTGGAAATTCCTCTGATCAGGCTAGATCGGCCAGAAGCGTTATATAGTTCTTTTCTCAAAACTATGTTTTTCAAGTCGGTGGACACGATTTTGCAGAAATTGATGCACCGATTTTATTGATATTCTGCACACTCCTTCTAGATAGAATTGAGTAGTACTTGAACGAACGTTTTTTATTTTTTTTCGATTACAACTCATTTTACAAGGCAATACATGGTGTAGATTTTACCGCAAATTGATACAAATATTCCAGTTTCAATCTTTTTTTTTAAACCCTTCGTTCAAATATAAACTATACTCACCTACTAACAGAAAATATTTCAATGTTTGATTTCTGATAAAATTATCACGAGTTGTTCTGTTCACCGCAAGGGCACTTTTTTCTAAGGAGTTTCTGAAAACTAGATCTCGACGTCTGAAGTTTGAAAGTTTTAAATGAAAATTTTATAAAACATTATTAAAAATATTGTTCGTTTTTATGCCCCAAGTTTGAATAAAATAATTCGTTCATCGCATTTTAGAAAAATTGAAGAAAATATACCTTTTTTTTACCTGCGAAACCCATGTAACCCCTTAATAAATGAAATGAGTTCAACTAAATAATAATAAATTGTTGAAGAATTTTAACTTGATTCTTTGAGGAAAAATTGCACTAAACATATATAGTAAATATTACAAAGTCAATGTCGGAATGTCAAAAAATTTCGGAGAGCAACTATTGTTTTTATTAGTTTGTTTGAAATAAATAAATTTGAATTATTTTACACGCAGACGGAAGACGAGCTCTTTCAAGAGCGACTTAACGAGGCTTAGATTTATTATTTTCGAAATGAATCGGCCGAAGATCTTCTTCTCGGGTTTCGGTATCATCTCGATCCAGGGGGCTGAATCTCGTTGATCCTCGAAGAGTCCTTATCTGCAAAACCTTAAGAGCGGAACGAGCCGCTCTCCTTTGCGCAAGAACTCGTGTGTGACATCGCTGTTGAGAAGAAGGGCCAAATTGGAGCAGTCTTGGATACGCGGAGATTATTAATCCAAGGTAAATATTAAAACGGTAAACGGTGGCGAGGCAGCGACGAGGAAAAGAGAGCGAGAGAAGAGAGAGAGAGAGAGAGAGAGACGCGGTGTAAGAAGAGACAAAGACTGGCGACGAGGCGACGAGTAGCTTTGAGATATCTCAAATGTGTTATCCTGCACACCGTTTGCTGCCGCTGCTACGTACCTAATAAATTTATTTCTGAAATCCCAAGAGCGTTTTGTCACCTCGGAATTTTTGCTCGTGGTCACACCAGAGGCGACACAAGAGCAAACAATTGTACAAACACCGCTGTATTTCATGATAACACGTGTTCAAACAAGCCACTTACGTAAGGCTCGCAATTAAAATAAAACTGGACTAGGAAAAATACCCATACCTCAACTCCGTTTCACGCTGTTATTATTCGACTCGACCGCGTTACTTGCCGTCTTCGCCTATCGCAGGACCAGCCATTCGTGCCATGTTATCAAAATTTCCGTGAAAATTATTAACATCTCGACAAATAATCGTATATCACCCTTATCTTTGATAACGAAGAAGCAAAGTGACCGCGTGATTGCCCCGCTGTATTTGTTTTAAACAACTTCGTTTTTATTTTATTTTATTTTTTTTACCAAGATTTAACCGCTCGCTATTAGTCAAACCTTCCAGGATCCTTATCTGCATATACTTTTATTATTATACGGTCAATTATTTGATACGATCATTTTTCTCTCGGTCCCTTTGATTTTTTCGCAAACACGTAGTCAAAATCGTCTGAAAAGGCTTCCAAACGAAACGCGGCCTCGTGTTTGCACGATACGCGAAACGAGAAATGGCCGGTACAAATTCTCGTACAGCTGGTGCAAAAGTTCTCGACCCGGCTGCCTGCTTTCTTCAATACGCAGTTTCTTTTATTATTCAAGTAAACGTATACATTGTGTGTGTATATATATATATATATATATATATATATATATATGGGTGTGTGTGTCTGTCTGTAATAATATTTCTCCGCAAGTTGGAGAAATGTTAATAAATTAATAAGTGATTTTTACCGTGGGAATAGCGGGCGGGCTGATACGAGCCGCTGCTAATAACGTAATAAATTACATGCGAGTTTCTTTTACTATCATTTTGCCTTTTATACTTTTTCTTTTTAAATTCTCTACCCCGCGCATTACATTCACGCCACGATTTATAGACTCCCCGGTGAGAATGGTTCTAGGAAATTGAAGAAAACCGTAACCGCGTGCAACTTCCTTCCTAACCCCGCGAATCTATCTCCTACAATTACTAATTATGATCTTATACTTTTCTTAGTATTCGGTTCTGAGCCCAGGTGTTTAAATAATTTCAAGTAAATTTTCCGCGGCATTGGCTACAAAATTGGGACGAATAAACAACGGACGTATGATCTAAATTATATTCGTAAAGCCAGTCGAGGACGTTGTATCACAAATTTGTTAACAATAAATTTCACGCTACATGTGCATGTGACGAAAAATGTGTTTTCTTCTTAGTTTATTGTCAACAATCGCAAAGGTGCTGACCTCAAACCGGAATTACTTTCGGTTATTTATCTAAAAATTACCATCTCAACTTATTGTCGTCAGCTAGCCGAAGCCAGTGATGTAATTCTCTAGGACATTTACTTGATAGAGCAATTCATACGCATCCGAGGATCGATTCCTGGGTGTATAAAGATCCATAGAAGATTATCCAGGCAACCTCTAATTTTCTTAGACTTTTACATTTCTTCCGCTTTCGTTTCTCTCTCTTTTTTTCATTTTCATTTTTTTTTTCTCTCGATTCTGCTTCTATTCCTCCCAAATTTACGAATAATAGCCATTTGAGTTCAGAGTGCTAGACCATGTGACATAATCCCGTTTGACGCGAACATGCTCCTAAAAGCGTGAAGGATCACTCTCAAAGGACGTTTTTTCCAGATTTTGTAAATAGGAGATCACAATGGGTAACTGGTTGACCCGTGAATTTATCCTCCCTTGGTCTAAGCTTGCAGTCCTGTAAGCTCGGCTATCCTTGTTCTTTTATTTTTATGCAAAATCGTTACCCAATTACGGTTTCGCGATATTGACAATTTAAAAACAATTATCTTACTTTGTTTTCCCTGAATTAGAAGGAAAAAAAAAAAAAAACCACGCACGAAGGTGCATGATCGGGATTCTTGCGAGTGAAAAAAATACAGGTTAAGGTCGCGATGTTCCGGCTGAAAGAATCTCAGGTGCAGGAGGTTCAGGTCGAAACGGGGACAAGGAGGATGGCGCAGGTCCTTTCGAGTGAATTCGGCCAGCACAAGATCGGGGGCAAGTCGGGCATCCTCGACGATCGAGGATGAGCATGCCGGGAAAAAACGTTTTTTCTACTCCTCTCTCTCTCTCTCTCTTTCTCTCTCTACCTTTCACACTCGCTTCATCTTGTCCCCGAGAAGGTAAATCCTTTTTATTTCGTCGTTGCACTGCAGAGATCGGACACCCATCCGGCTCCGTATGGGGGACAGCGTTATGGGGGACAGCTGCAAAAACGTATCCAGCTTTGCCTCCTCGTCGCCGTCGTCCTACCCTAAGGAAAGGATACGTTCGGCTGGGTCAGGTCGGCCGGCCTGGGGGACGAATCTTTTTTATATCTCAGATCCTGGCTGATCATTTTTTACGAACCCCTTTTCCCTTTCTCGGCTACGTGAGAGGAGAGAGGGGCCCAAGGGCCCAGAATCCGACCCCTGCACGACTACCCTCGGGCTCTTCGTTTCGCGCAACTGTCGTCGGAAGAAGGGCGTCCTTGCCGATCCTCTATCCGTTTTTCTTTCTTTCTTATTTCTTCGTCTTTTCTCTCATTCAAGTTTCATCGTTATCCGAAATTTCTGTATCGATTACTCGATTCACGGTTGGCATTCAAAACGGTGAAAATAAAGCCCTTCTATCCAAGCGGTATTATTAATTGACAGTTCAAAATACCTGTCTCGAATTCGAGCTACGAACTCGCGACGCCTTGAGCGAGATAAGCGCGCTAAGAAAGAAGCTAGAGATATTTACAATTCAAATTCCTATCCACGTATCCTGCGCGCGCACTTGTTGAACAAATTTTCACAGCTGATATAGTTCCAAAAACATCACGACGACGGACACGCCGGTACATTATTATACAGGTATACATATATATATGTACATCCCGTGGCGTTATAATTGCTCATTAGCTCAGCTATACCTGTATATACTTGTGCCGGTATACATACGCAGACATTGTAGCGTTCGTTGGACCTCAACGCCACTTGATCAAACATTCGTGTACCGTCCATGGATTAATCGATGAAAAGACTCTAAAATTTATAACACATAGCCTCAGAAAAAGAAAATACCTCGACTATGATACGTCAAGTTTTTAGATCGCGATAGGATGCCCGCAGTGCGCGGTTTTCAACAGACGTACATTTATACGTCATTATATGTATACGGTTTTAGAGGAATCAACTAACGCAGCATTAATGATTTGTCCCGCGAACTTTGAAAATTATATTACCTCTCATCGATCTTACGCTTTGCATTTAAAAAAAAACTTGTGCGCATTGAATGGTATTCAGTATTTTAAGCAGCTCGACACACTCGTTGACCAGCTGTTAATTTGATGGTTTTCAATATCCTGCATCCCTGCGTACTAACGAAACGAGAATCCAAGCCCGACTCCGCACTCTAAGGGGTTTTAAATCGCCAGTAATTTCAATGAAAAGAACCCTAAGGGGTATCGGGAGGACGGATTTCGAGTATGGGGTCAGGTTGGCCGGACCCTCGGACTTTTCGCGGGGTGTAAAAAACCGGGGACGGGAGAGAGAGAGAGAGAGAGAGGATAATGAAAACGGTAACAGAACCACGGTAGAGCGGAGGGTGGCTTGAACTCGACCTTATCGAGAGTCCGTCCCAGGGGCGGCTAGTGCCACCCTGTAGTAGTCTCCGTTTTGGATATCGTGACTACTGGTCAGTTCGAGTTTGTTCGATAGTCGGTGCCAGCCAGAGATAGCCAAGGGTTTGCCAGCGGTGACTGAGGAGGGTACAGGAGGGAAAAGGAAGAGAAGAGAAGGGGACGGGACAGGATGGGGAGGTGGTGGGCCTTGGTACCGTTCTGTGCCAAGAGGGCCACCGGTCAATACCTTCAGACGTGACTGCGAAGAGCCACGTGCAGAGACGGGGGGGGAGGGGCGTGTGCCGTGCAAGCCTAGTAAACTAGCTGAACTGTTGTAGGTGATCGCTGCCGCGGATATAGAAAATAGTCCAGGGTGATACGGAGGTGAAATATAACCAGGTATACCCACACGCGTATGGCGTGCATGCACAATGAAAGAGGAAGAAGAGGAAAGAAGAAAGAGAAAAAAAAAAAAAAACAAACGAAACGTCGGAACAGGTATAAAAGAGCGGGAAAAATTTATATTTATATAATAATAATAACAATAATAATGTCGTACGGGATATCATACCGAATACGGTTGTCGATATAACCGCGCTGCTGCATGCCAGCAAAAGTTTCCGAAAGCTCGCAAAGCACGCGTGGGCACCGAATCAGGCTACCTATGCGAGTGTATGGAGGTATAGTTTATTGCATAAGCGCCGTATCGAAACATGTATGTATGTACGTATGGTGTGTGTTAGGTTGTATAAATAAAAAAATAAAAAAATGACAAACGACGTGAGATGAGAATAAAAACGGTGCAAGGTGTTGTCGGTGTCTGGATTTTCTTTACCGCAACCTCTGACCCCGCACTCTGCAAAACCTTGACCGAGATATGCAAAGTTTGAGCTTGCATTTGCAGGAATTATAATCGCGTGCCGGTTTAACCAGCCTCGGATCTCTTTGGCTGCGTCGGAGACGAGCAGCGTCGCAGCGGTGCAAGCGTGTTATAAGGCTCAGGGAGAAAAAGGATGCGCTCCGTAAGGTCTGTAAGGTCTGCGTGTCTGCCCACGGATCGCCATCGTGAAGTCTAGACGCAACAGCTTCTCTTGGGGGTGTTGGAATAAAAATAGTTCGATGTACCGAGGGTCCGACCCGCGGCTCGGAAACTCGCCTCGTGGCACGCGCTACCCCCCAACGGATGTTGGCAGTCAGGGCTATTTTCATTTTCCCGCAACTATCTCTAGAGCGGCTCCTCCTGCGTGCTCGATGTCTCTTCTAGCCGCCGCCGCAAAGGCACCGAACTCCTCGTTTCGATTTTTCTAGCTTCGAAGCTCAGGACTCGGTGTCTGTCGCCTCGCGACCTGCATGCACGTATTCGGGGTGTCCTGGTTACGTTGATAGTTTTTTTTTTAAGCTTTTCCTCGTACTTTTTCACACAGTTTTTTGTCGCTAACCGAGAAACGCCGATCAGTTTTTCGTACCAACGATACTGAGTCTTGTTAGAGAATGTCAAAACTGTACCCAAGAAAAAAAAAAAAAAAAAAATGTTGTCTGATATTATTCATTTTTCGATGGTTTGTAATTTTCGTAAAACGCGTTACGTTCACGATTCTTACAAATCTCACTGCGACTAGTGTAATTTTCAAAAACTGATTAATTATATTTGCAAAACTAGAAGTTATTGTACGTTCAGTTTTACGCAGGTACACAGATTGAAGTTTTTCCGTAGGTACATGGAAAACGTATAATGAGTTTTTTCTTTCCACCTGCGAGTATCTGTTTGGTCAGAAAAATTGGAAACTCTGGATGTCACGAGGCGTATGCAATTCTTATCGCGTAAGCGCTATTCGAGCTTAAAAGGCGCAACTAGTATCCGAGTAAAGAGATGCGGGGGCGGTTGATCGCCTCTGGCGTAATGACGTCATACCCGGGAGTTATACAGAGAAATGGCGCGCGAATTTTCGTTGCATGACAAAGTATATAACGCGAGTAAATTACGGTCCGTTTGTTAGTTGATATACGATTCGTGTCAAGATAATATTTTCGTACGACTGGAGAGAGACAGAGAGGGAGGGGTTAGACCCAGCACGCGGAACGTAAAGTCAAGTCTTTATGCGATTAAATTTAACGAGATTATAATTGCGTACAATTGTGACCGCTGATGGTTGTAATATAATTAAACAAAAGCTGGAAAGGATTATCTGCTTGACTTTGAAAACTTTTTTTCTTTTAATTTAAATAAAAAGTTTCGCTTATTTTCAAACGGGAGCCTCTTGCTGAAACTTCTATCAACGTTTACGCCCTGATCAATCCTGCTGCTGCGCGTGACATTTTTATATTATATGATAAAACTCATTTTTTCATCTAATACAATAACATACGTAGACGTACGGATTTATACGAGATTGAGCAACGCGTGAACGTGATATATTGATACCGCAACGTAACCGTGAGAAATATCTGCCGTGTCCAGACATTTACGTACAATCAAATAATTCCTGTGGGGTATTTTTTGCTATCAATTGTTTGGTTTTTCATCTTTCTTATTTCTGTTTTTTTATTTTTTTTTTTTTTAATCCGCAACAGCCAGCTGAGAATTTTCGAATATTCGTGAGAAAGTATACGTAGAAAACCCTCGAGAAGATCAGTTTTTTTTTTTTTATAGGGTTTGTTTTTTTTTTTTTTTCTTAACTTTGTTCTCGTCGCCGAAGTCGGAAGAAAAAAGTTGTACTCGAGCGGGGTGGAAAAAAAAAAAAAAAAAAAAATAACTTGCGGCGGAAAAAAATGTAAGTGACCGGAATCGTAGGATATTTCGTACTTCTGTTACAACCGGTGCAGGCCAATAATATCGATCTATTGGACATTGCGCCCTGCATTGTCACCCTGGCGCGTTTTCTATTTGAATACGCGTATACGCGCGTCCTTCCGGCCGGCTCCCCTATTATGTGTAAATTGTATTATTTTTACCCCAAATATATATCCCCTCTGCATGGGGTCTCGCCCGGGGTCAACAGGTCAAATTGCACATGTCCACCTAAAGTCATATTGCCCGTGGTCCACGACGTCACATGGATGGACATCCGAATCTGTATGGTGTGTGTGTGTATATATTTGCCTCCTCGTACTCACTGGCGCGTTTTTATTCATGCGTTTATTCATCACACCCTGCAGTAGGTACTATGTATGCGCATGTATACACTGTTAGAAAAAAAAAAAATGTCCCAGCAGGTCCACTAAAATTTTTGGATTGATTTAACCATTTTTTAATACATTAATAAGTCAGATGTTGCTACGACGATTTAAATGTTAAAATCACAAAAATGTGTGTCATGTACACTGACAGAAATGTAACAAATAACACGCTGTATAAAGTGAACCTGCTGGAGCATTATGTTCAGTAAAAATTTTTAAAACAGTGTATACATATAATATGTGTATGTACGTATTTCATGGAGTTTATTTGCCGAAATATTTGCCGAACTTTTACCATACGCGCAAGCGGCGATCAGTTTATGTATACCGACGTATGCAATAGTAGATGAAGTTTTTGATTTCCTCTTCGAATGGATTAAAATTACTTTCAAAGAACTGAAAGACAAATGAGAAAAAATGAAAAAAAGAAAAATCTAGTCCGCAAGGAAAGGACAAGAAAAAATTTATAACGGTAAAAACAACTCAAATTTCACAAATAATTCTATAACCGTAAATTCATCCCTCAACGATCCTGCGAGGTAAGAAATGGTGAAAAAAAAAACACTGAAGTTGGAAAAAATCATCCCGTTGAAAGGACGTGAAAAAGAAGAGCGCGAGGAAAAAAATGTATATATAAATTGTATGCAAAGAAGCGAAAGGGTGCTTAATTTAGTTAATTTAGATTTTATCCGTTAGCCAAGAAACGAATGAAAAAGATTTTGAAAAAGTGGAGTGAAAAAAAGAAACCGAGAAAGGGTTGAAACTACCCCCGGAATTATTATATACTTATTTAAGGTCTGGTTTTCCGAGGGTCCTCTGGTCGGGATACTTTTTTGGTCAGTCCGCGTTTTTGCATCAGTTCTTTTATTATTATTTTTTATTTTCCTTGGTTTTTTTCCACCGCGATATTATAATCGGTGTGAAATCGTAACCGATCTCGGACCAGGTTCTGGTAGATTCACACACACGATATGGGGCGTCATTTTTTCGCCAAGAAAAACAAGTACCATGTTACAACGAGGGGGGGGGGATGACATACAAAAAAAAAAGAAAAAAAAAACTTATACGTGCCCGGTTAGAAGTAAAAAATTTATGGTTTTAAAATCATGCGAAAAATTATTATGCCCGACCAGGCACCACCGGCAGGAATTAAAGAATAAAAATAAAAAAAACCTGCCGTGCCACAGAGAGTGAAAAAACAAGGGCCACTTTTTCAAGTATTTATCGGGCAGGTATCTTTTGTATAATCACATCGTTTTTGCAAATACCTTGGGTATACGTTTGAGGCAGCAAAAAGTTGTCTGGTTACGGGTACCGAATTTACGATTTTGTAATCCGTCGAGAAATTATTATCGAGACGAGGAAAAAGAAATAATATCAAACGTAGGCCCATAACTCTGTGCGTTGGTCAAAGTTGAGAAATTTTCATTTTTCTTTTTGTAATTTTTCGTTAACGAAACAGGTTCAAGACTGGATAAAAAGACACCGTTCTATAAAGGACGTTTGTGTGGATAGAGAGTTGGAAGAAAAAAAAAATGTAATAAAAAAGTATTACGATGGTCATTTAACGTTAGATAAAAAAATACACAAAAGAATAGAAGGAAAAAAAAACGCCTTAATAAAGAAACACACAAACGGTAAATACAATTCTCCCGTAGGCTATGTGTCAACATTTTTTTACCCCGCAATGCACGCGCATTGTAGATATTATACATACATACATGTTTGTCGTCGGTAGACATTTGGTCATTTTTGGCGACCCTCCTTTTTGACCGTTTGACCATATGTGGTCGTATGCATAGACGCGTATATGCAAAAGGCGGATATCGATTTTTCGCAATAAAAGGCGGAAAAGCCTGCGGCAGACAAGCGAACGTTCGCTCGTTCCCCGGTGAATGGGCCTGATCGCGTTACCCAAATTGCGTGGGTCCCACCGTGACGATTTAGTCAGATACCCATGAGCCCATAGAATCGTGGGATACCAATGACCATGTTCCTTGAGCGTGTGCCTCGAGCACGAGCAGAAAAAATAACGGCCGAATTTGACAACGTGCTAGTCATAAAGATAAAGTCTAGAGTGTTTCAGATAAAAATAATCCACGATTTTTCACCATGGCACCACCTGAAAAGTTTGTTTGGGTTAAAAGAAGGTTTCGGTCAAAAGATGAGCGTTCTACGTTATGCGGAAGATCGCGCTCAGTTGATTTTTCACTTGTATAAAATTTTTTTTCAATTTTTCAAGTATCGCGAGTAATTTTTTATTTGATTTATTGCTCACGTCAATCATAACATCAATTCGCGTCACCAAGATGACCCACACTTGTAATATCAAGTCTCCAGTTAATGTTTAAGAGTGTGTCTGACAAGTTTTCCATTATTAATTCAACCTCATAAAATAGTTACAATTCAATATTGACTTTTAATTTAGGAGAATAAAATTCCCGAATGATATATCGTTGCGTTATGGATCGTGATATTTGGGTCGAATATAAATGTCAGGAAAGAAATAATAATTGAAGTGCTACGACGTGTTTCTTTGCAAATTCAAAAAAATTTGAAAAATAAAATGATCGCGATCTTTCACACAACGTAGAACGCTCATCTTTTCACAGAATCTTTCTTTCAACCTGAGCAAACTTTTCACGGGGTGCCACAGTGGAAAATCGTGATTTTTTTTTCTGAGACGCCCTGTAATAGATACGCACGAACAGGAATTCGGGAGGACCGAAAACGCGACGGTAACGTGAAAAACGCACGTGAACAAAAATATACGATCAAGGTCCTCTCTCGCCAATTAAGCGAAGTGCCGACAGTTTTTCTCTGAAGATGAACATCCCATCCCGCCTCTTTCTCCCCCGTGTTGTAGTGCAGTAAATGACGGCCCGCGACAAACGCGAGTACGCCCGCTCTTTTAGGGTCAGTTTTAATCCGAAGTCTGACGCCTGCTTTGACGCGAAGCGAGGGATTAAACGGGGGGGGGGGGGGGGGGGGGGGAGATAATACATGTATATCAGAAGAGAAGGAGCGGGAATAAAATGTGTTTATATACGTGTATCCATTTCATTATTTCACCGCTAATTAATTCGCAATTACGCGAGCTTCCTTTTTACAACCCCTGTGAGCCTCGTGTCCACGCTGCTTGTTAATCCCCAAAGAGACGGCGTCGCGCTCCGCGGGCTTGACAAATGTCTGTTCATCTTTTTTTTTCCCCACCCCGCTGAATTCGCGGGGCAAGAATTCAGCATCGAAGGCGTGTGGAAAAGTAACCGAGTCGAGGTGATTTATTAAGAATTTACGACAATCCCCGGGCCTCTCTATAACGCCGCTTTCTCTGTCTTTTGCTCTCTCGTTCTCTCTCTTTCTCTCTCTCTCTCTCTCTCTCTCTTTCTTTCTCCTTCTTCTCGCTCTCCCTTTCTCCGTCTCTCTCGCTTGTTTGCACGCGAATCGCAAATCCGACGTAATTTTATTACACCATCCTTTACAAGGCTGTGCTCTGTACCCTGACCTAACTCAACGCGTCGTAAAGACTCGAGTGATATTCGTTATACGAAGAACGTTAAAATTTGTATTATTATACTTGCGTCATTCGTTTCGTAACGTTTGTTCTTGTTTATGTATAATATATATTATATACGTATATTTATAAATACTATTATCACTTTCGCCCCTTGCTTATAACTGTTATACCTGTGTATACATACAACATACCTATGTGGAACAAATCATTGGTACTTCACTATTATTGTAATAATGGGAACGGTTATTCGTATCGATGTTAATAATTCAATCTAACCTGCGCTTAACCGCCACCTCGTCTGCACGGTGCACCATAAGCTATTCTTTGATTCCATTAGATATTCAAACCGCTGCAACGAGCCGGGGGATGGTGCATGGCTCCGTTACTCGAGCCTCGGGTAAAACGTTGAGGTGTACGGTGCAGCGTATAAGAGTATAGAGTGAAAAACGTTGAAGGAAATTCTTGGGATCGGAGAAGATACCGAGATAGGTGTGCATAACAGTAGCGTTAGTGTCGTAGGATCGACGTCTGTTGGATACCCCGATTTTTTTTCCATTCTCTTTTTCATCCCTTCGTTTCTGCATCTCTCCTTCTTTATCTTATTTTTTCTTTTTTTCCTTCTTTCATACTTCTCTCTGCACGTTGTTTGCAGAGGGTAGCGTTACGGTGACGGGAGCCAGTCTCTTTTTAACCCTATGCTAAATAGGGGTGCGTCTCGATAAAAAAAATAAAATAAAAAATATATATATATATATTAATAGCTTCCCAGCCCTCGATTTTTCAAACTTTTAACCCCCTCTGCTATTCGCCCTCTTTCCCCCCTCCTCTTCTATTTCTCTCACTCCCAACGAAATGCGGTAAGATATATTATTACGCTCTTGATTATGCGTCATCGGTTACAGTATAATATACTGGATTTATTTATTGTTCCAAGACTGATAGTACAACGTCTCGGAAAGCTGAACACGTTCCTATTCGAACATCCGTTTGAACTTGCCCCCTCTCTGTCTCTTTCTCTCTCTTTTCCCTTCCCTCAGGGCGAGAATCTTCCCGCTTTTAAATACGCACGCATGCGGATAGGTACCAAATAAATTTACCACGAAGAGACGTGAAACACTGAGATTGTCTGCAACGTCACCCGGTGTCGCTGCCACTGCAGCACAGCTGTTTTGCCCGAGATACGGTTTGGGCCAGCTAACGGTTTCACCGAACCCTGAATGCGTCGGGGAAAAATGTCTCGGCATGCGCGAGAAGAGAAGCGAAGAGAAGGGGAAATGAGAGAAAAGAAAAGCTCTATACGCTCCTGCACTTAGCGTCGTCAATCAGCGGCCTCCGGCCCTCGACGTCAGCGTTGACCCTGCAGATTTTTCGGGGATCGAAGGAAGTGGCTAATCTCCACCCTTGGATACATTGATAGACAGAGGCGCAGGATGCGATTGTGCAAGCTGCAAGATGACGTATCGACGCGAGGCCGACTCGCCGCTGGTTTCTGGGAGGGTGAAAGGGTGCGGGGGTGGGCGAAAGGGTGGCGACAGAACGGAGGAAAGTATAATGGCCCGGTATGATGGGCGCTTTCACTTCCATATGTGTGAACAGAGCATAACGGGGAACCCTTTCAGACTGTACTGACGGACAGACGGACAGACGGACGGTCCGACCATCGTCGGACTTACGGACTTTCCATCCCTCGGATTCTGGCTGCCCAATGCCGCGTCTCTTTCCATCCCAACAACCCCCGCCGCTTGCGTAACGCAACAAAACAACAGCTGCGGCTTAGACGATCATCAAAACACACATGCGTGCCATGCGTGCGTGCGTGCGTGCGTGCGTGCATCGCACGAATTTGTCCGTCAGCACTGCTGCAGGCTGAGCTTTGCCCGTTAAACGGGTGCCGCACAGTGAAGAGTGGATAACAACAACAACAACAATAGCAACAACAACAACAACAACGACAACAGTAATAATTTCATTGATAGTAATGATAATGATGATAATAATAATAGCAACACGCACGGGTGGCGGTTGGTACGCCGAATCACCTATTACGACTATTATGTCGTATTCAACACCCGCCTCTGCCGCATTCACGTCACTGTCACCAAACCGTGAGGAAACGAGAGCGAGTCAAAGAGATGGACACCGGAAAGGAGAGGTATAACGGCGAAGAATGGAAGAAAAGGGAATGAAAAAAACTTTACAGGGGTAAAACAAACAGAGACAGAGGAAAGGATGCGCCGGATATACGAAAAGAAAAGATAGTCTGGACGGTTGAAGGACCCACGCTCTTCACTCAGGGTACGTGATTTTAATCGAATCAACGTGAGATTTTCCTTTACAGATAATCGGGATACCCGAGATATTCTCGGCTCAATATACAGCCGGCTGTAGCGAAGAAACGAAACGAAGGTTAAATTTGATTTGAAAAAATATTTGTGTTTACTGGTTTCGATAGACAGCGTTCGGTGATGGTGAATTTTTGTATCTTGTACAGTTGGAGACTAAACGGCAATATCGTACCTGACGTTGATGATAAATGAAAAATCCAACGCAACACCGTAGAAATCGCATCTGAATAAATCAAAGGAACATTTATAACGGCAAGATTTTAGGAATGGTCAGTTGTAAGTGGCGGAAGGATTGATCGAAAGCGCGGAGATTCGATTGACCTGGGATACTCGATTTATTCATGTCTTCCAACGAAGGAAGAAACCAGACGAGACGTGGGGGAAGATTTATAGGAGTATATCTAGGTATCCAACTCGAGCCAAAGTGAAGGATGCACCTGATACCGGTGAGCCCGTGGATAGAGAGCCTCCTTGGCAGTGTGCGGTGCGGTGGATCCAGAAGGCGAAGAAGAGACTCGGTGCACCGCATCAAGGCACGAGGCATTGAATAATGTTTGCTCTCAATGACCTTAACGGGTCAGGTTGGAATGCTCGTCCTCGTCCAGCCACCGTCGCACCGCCCGCCCCGTCAGCTACTTCGGCCTCCGCGTTAATTATAACCGACTTCCGCCGATCTAGATTTCATTCTTAACTCATGCTCCGACGGAGTTTTGCCGGCCTGGATGAGGAGGGGGGAATGATAATAGCTACCGTGACCCATGTGGTCAGTTCACACGAGAAATGAGACTTTAGCAACGGAGCTTCGTACATAAGAGACTTCCACAATGTGCCTTGTACTCTCCCACACTCAAGAAGTCTCACGCCCTCGCATCCTCTCCCGCGAGTCCGCACACACTGCACGCTCCTCGAGATACTCCTGCCGATGTCTGTTCCAGGAGGCGGACTTGGTTCCGTTCGACACGACGTCGGATCGTAGACCGATCCTCGGATCGGTCGCACCTGTTGTTCGATGCCCAAAATCTACTTGCGAGATCATCTTTTCTCTCATTCGGTAGGTTGAGTCTGGAAGGAAGGAGTCGAGTGACGCAAGGACATCGCGGTTTGCGCGTTTTACCGCTTGTCGCGTGAGATCGCAAGTTAAAATGGAGGTTTTTAAGTAAATATGAATTTCGCATGCTCGGCAGTTGACGAAGCGGCAAGGTGAAGAAAAGGAATTGGAAACGGCTAAGGCCTCGATCCGATCGTTCGTATCGTCGACGGTGAGAGGAACACTCGAATGCCTTCTGTGCGCCATGGCTTGGCCTAGCGCACTGCTATCTTTGATCTTTACTTCGTTCGACTTAAGACACCGCGTAGCTCTACTCCATTTCATTAATGTTAATTGTCCGGCTCCGTTGTAAGGTGCTTCTGCTCTCCTTCGACCCAACGTTTCCCGGGGAGGGAGTTGAGCCGACTACCGTCCTACTACCGCGGGATATGGGAGCCGGATTGACAATTTTTCATTCCCTTTCTAGATTGTAAAATTTATACAGACGCGGTAGACTTACGTTTGCCTACGTCAAGTCGACGCGTGCAGGCTTGGCGAAAAGTTTCGCGTTTCGTTTGCTTTTTAATTTTCATCGCTCTGCCGAGGTGTAATCGTACGGGGTCTCCTTCGTTGCGAACGAGCGGAAAGAACACCGATCGAAGTGAACAATTATTACCGATAAGAAAATTTTCTCATCCCTCTGGCCGTCACCTGGCGTAATTAGAAATTCCTAACCGTGGGTATGTTATAAGGCTTGTCCGAATACCTCGTTAAAAATCCATGACACACAGAGAAAGTTACGAAGCCTCTGTGGAACCGACGCTGGTTACCTTTGGCTAACGATGCCTACTGCGGTAATACATCTATTCGCTTTACAATAACGCTGACAGACTTACTTTACTGAAATTGGCCGGTCTCGTGTTTTCGGAATAGTTTTTCAAAGGAACAGTTATGTATCTAATATTCTTTATTCACATCGTAAATGCACTTTACGAGTGGATTTACTTGTCGCAATTTTCTTCTTTCCTTGTTCGATTTCGGCGCAAGAAGTTTGTTCGCAGTGGTTATTTGAGTTTGTTACAAAGCGCTGGTTATGCTCTTCGCTAACGATGTCAGCTGGGAAGGGCTGCAGGAGTAGCAGTGGTAAAAACTTATCAAAAAGACATTAATTCGCAAATCACCGCGTAATTATATACAGGACCGGATCAGGTTTTGCGGTCATCATAATTTACTGGGTGAACAATTTCAATCTTTTGTTGTTGTTGATTTTTTCCATCTCATCCTCGATCCCTCGGTACGGCTGAAAATTATTTTACCCAGTCCAATGATCCAACAAACAGACGTTATTTAATTCCGTCTCAATACATCGCCATAATCGCGAAAATCGCGAACAAACATATCTTTGCAATTTATTTCTCATTCTCTGAAATAACGTTGCGCTTGATTTTGTTACTGTGTCTACATGCGACGAAATGATGTGTAAAAAATTGGAATATCAATATGTCATACGAAGCAATAATTGATGAGTGAAATTTGTTAGTTAGAAAGTTTTGTCGTTCGAAATAACTGAGTCGGTAATATATTGCGTCAATTTGTCAATCGATTCGCACGATATAAATTGTAATTGCTAAGAACGTTTTGTCCACGCGATTAATATGAGAAGAAAACAACTTTTCACAGTGAATTAATTGAGAATTGAAAAATGAAACGAAGCATCTAATCGCAGATCATATCCCTTCTTCAAATAACCATACAATATTCACGTTAAACGTACAATTATTTGTTAATTACAATGCCGAAAATTTCTGCCACCGTGGTTCGGAGTTACGGATTCTGTTTACATGAAATTGTTGAATCCCGATTTAGGAAAATATCTCCCGGTGCTCCCTGTCGTTACGGTATAATTCAATCAAGTGCTGGGTTTGACTCGCGAACAAGTTAGGGAAACGGTGGCCAGCCAAATCCAGCAACCGTCCCTTCAAACAATGCGTCCACTTTAAAACAAAGCAAGATATTAGATAACCGCTTTTTAAATACGCAAAGCCAGGACTTAACTCCATGAGGGCTGTCCAGGACAGACTTGATGCTACGCCGCGATTAACTTGAAAAGACTCCGCGGCGTGCGTCCGGCTTTGATTTCACATTTTCCAAAAAATTATTTATATCTCAAACCTCCGTTATGACGCGGCACCGTCCTCGCCCACTTTTGTCGGGTAGAGGATGTGAAACGTTCTCCGCAAACAGCAGAACCGAAACGACGGATGAAAAAAGAAAAAATGACCCACGGTTTTCACCCCTTTCATCGGACCTAAAATTGACCCCGATCAGCCCTTCAAATTCCCAAGTTCCCAAGGACTGGATATACCCGTTGCCCCTACCACAAAATACATACCTATCTGTATATGTATGTGTGTATATATATATATATATATATACACATATTATACGTGTACGCATAACTGTTCGATCCATTGGGTTCAATATTTGAGGAGATCTCATTTCAATCGAAGACCAACAAGAGAAGAGCCTGCATGCAGTTCCCGCTGCGAGTAGTAGGTACTATAGTGCATCCAGCGAGGTATCGACAAAAAATACCTACCCCTAACGGATCTTTCGAGGGTAAGGAAAAAAGATTTAAAAAAGTGAAAAAGGAGAAGGAAGAAAGGGGGACGGTGGGGGGGGGGAGGGGGGGATAGCAGCGTTTCGGGTCCAGGGTTCGGAGATGGCGCGTTAAAAAAAATCCTGAGGGTTTTCGTATCCCGAGATTTGTTTGGGCCGTGTACCCGTACTCAGCACAGGTATATAATCTACTGGTCGCGATGTCCCGCATCTCGGTATAAAAAAAAAAAAAAAAAAAACAGAGAAATAATCTGGCCTGAGAAGCGAGAGAGAAGGACGCCCCGTTATCTTTACGATATTTGCAAAACGATGGCTTATTATCTGGCGACACACAGTACAGGCCGGGATTTCATCATGCCAGAGGATGGGTGTATAATACATAACGTGCAACGGCACGGCGAGGTCTCTAAACACCGAGGACAATTTTATCTCAGTTAAGAATTAATCTTGGCCACACTTGCTACACAGCCTTACGGACGACCCGCAGCGGGAAACCCGCTTCTTTGAATCGCTGTGGAACGAGCGGAGGAAAATAGGAAAATAATAATAATAATCCACCCCGTGAAGCTTTCATAGTCTTATACAGACGTCGACGTCGGCAGGTTACACGGGGGAAGTGAAACGTGAACGTGGGGAGAGTTTCAGACTCATCCTCATCGCCCACTAAATACCCATATAGCGCGAAAATTTCGGTTACAAGCGTTATACGGTTGCGAATTGTCGTACGGACCGCAGCGACTCGTTAGATTCGTTACGTTCGCCATGCGAAGTGACTGTTTCACCCTTTTTATTCTTGCGTTATTTCCTTCTTGTTGTGGTTTACCGAGAGACTCTCGGTGTAAAGGTAGGGTAAGATGGAACCGAGAGGACCGAGAGGACGATGACTGCGCCTGACCGCAATGCAAGTGTAAAGAATAGCGATGCGAAATTAAGCACGAGGGAGTTTTAAGATGCGGATGGGACGGGGGGGGGGGGGGGGGGGGGGAGAAATTTTTACTACAAATCGTCAATTTTACGCAATTTTCTTGGGTGGTCCTAATCCCGGATCGCATTCGCTCGACCACGAATCTATTTTCTGGGTCTTAGGAGGCTCTGACCGAACTCTTTGTCGAATACTGAACGCTACGCGAGGTCTCGTCATCTACCTTCGAATCCCGAGACGCGTTGGACGTGAGAAGGCATATTATAACCGTGAAGTGATCCGTGGCCGTTTCCCACATCGCCGACTTGTGAACGCGGAATTTGTACATTTGACAAATTTTTACGAATGGTCAATTCCCCCCGCGCATCGGCCATGTCGATGGAAAAGAACGAATCTTGTCCTTGCTCGTTTGCTCTTCATAAAATCAAATAAACTAAATAAACTGAACGAGGGATGTATATGCGTTATATATGTTCGTGCGAGCGGAGGGATCAAATTATGCCTCGGTGCGTATAATAAAAGCTGTTCATTCCGCATCTAGTCAATACCGGGAATGTGGGGAGAATACGTAATGGTCGCCAGTTCCGATCGGATAAACAGCATGAGAGTGATATCGGCGAAAACGGCGTACCCACCTACCCTTGTCTCTCTCTCTCTCTCTTTCTCTCTTTCTCTCACATACGCATACAATCGGTATCCGTATCCGTGTATTACATTCACGCACGTATGACGTAGTACAGAAGCCAGCCAGTTTTGTACGAGCCATGCCGAAACGCAGCTATGCATACATGCATAATGTAATATGCCGAATAGGAATCACTGTTAATCCAACCATCTGCCCGCCTTCCGACAGTTATTTCCGATTTCGTGTATTTCGCATTTTCATTCTTTCAACTTTTCCTATCACTACATCAGAGTTAGTTTTACACGAAAATTATTATTTTTATTTTTGCGGTCAAGTTGACACTGGACGCCACATAATGTGACGAATCGTCATCGTGAAAAATATATACTTGCAAAACGGTTGTCTAAGGTTCATGGAAATCAATTGTTGTAACTATCAATTCCCGTTTCCGTAAAACTTGCAAGAAAATTATTATAAAGAGTATAAAAGAGCCGTTCGATTAACCCCGCATATTCATTGAACCTCGATGCGATTGCATTAATATACCAAGTTCCAAAGCAGCGATGTAACATGACGGTACAAAAAAATACGGGAACGTTGGCGGTACGTCTGCAACGGAGTGGCTCCGCAGTATTTTATAACGCTCGGGCCAAACTTATCGTTGAATAAACTTTGAGCGAACGGACGCAGCCTATGGCGAAAGATGAAGGCCTCGACTGTCCAGTGTCTCACCTGTTCTCTTATCTGGACAAACACGGCTCGTATCCGTCACGGTTATACTCACCAAGTTCTCTCGCAGGTCAAAACCAACGAAATTTTTCAGACCCATAAAATGACCGCTTTCTTTCCCTTTTCTTTTTTTTTTTTTTACCTTTATTTTTATCTCTCCTTTTATCTTTCCTCCGGCGACATTGACGCCTCAGCGAAGTCAAAATGTAGAGATTTACTCGTCGAAAGGATTCGTGATGTTCCTAATTCGCAGCCCCTCCTTGAAAAAAAAAAATATAAATAAAAAAAGTGATTTCCGTAGCAAGACGAATGCAAGAGAGAAAAAAAAAAGTAACTCGCGCGAATAAATTTCGTTGGATTGTACGAGGAGCATAGAACAGCCTGCAAGACTTCGCGGTCTGTACCTACCGTATATTATATATTTTAGGTCACTCGAGCATTGCCCGCGGTGCGGCATACGTGCAGCGAAACGTGGCGTTCAAGGGGGCACTTCGTCACCTTTGGTGAAGTAGTCAGGTGAAAGCGCATTGTCTCGTTAAAAGAAGCCCGCCGATTTTTACCCGATGAGGTGAGAATGAAGAAAACTGACCGTAACAAAACAGCGCTGTTCTCCTTCCATTTTGCCGATAAGGCGACGTGGTCATTTGTTACCTTGTCCGACGAGCATTGTTTCCTAAATCTGATCGATACTCTGCCCCCCCCCCCCCCCTGCCCTTCGGGCCCCCCTCCGATAGACTCCGGCATCTTGCGTGCATTGTTTTCCTCAATTCTTGCAAAAGAAAAGCGTCTCTCGGCGAGATGCACGCGTTTCATTTCACCACGCGCACTTAATAAACGACCCAGCCATCAACGATTTTCGCAAGTTTTTACTTTTATTCTTACGTATAATTGTTTTTGTTTTTTTTACTCTCTCTTTTCTTCACCGAAACTGCATCTGATACTTTTTCCCGATCCCTCGAAATGCATGCGACTGCATTCTGTGGAACCGTAAATGTATAGGTATATAATAAGGGCCGAGTCGGCTGCCAAGGGAATTGCGAAAAGAGAAATTGGAAATCGAGAGTCAAGTAATTGGATTAGCATCGATTTTCGATTGTTCGGTTAATTGATGCTCCTCTATCGGTTTATTCTCATTTCGTAGAACGTATTAGCCGATACTTTTACGATGATGAAGCCAGTTGTTAGTTTTCGTTCAAGTTTACAGGGTCCCGTTGCGATGCGACGTGATAAGAGGTGTATATAAGTTGAATGAGAAGAAGAGTTGATAAGATAAAGGCAGCAATTGCGAATCTAGGAATATTTTTCATTCCACGCAGCAATCGAGAGCTTGAGGAATTGGAAAATAAACGCAATTCACGATCATTCAAATACAGTAAGAGAATTCTGATTGCGAATGGGAAACGCCGGAATATTATTCAGGACACCGGACGAAGTTTAGAAAGCCCGAATCAATTGATTTTGGAGAATCTGTATTGTTTGTAACTTACATAATAGACGGACAATTCCCGCGTTTGCAAAGCGGCTACCTACTGCGCGAGTAACAAAACTTGTACCAGCGAAGCTTTTCACGATATAATTGACCAGCTCCAGTTGTTACAGAGAGACGTTCGACGAAGCGACGTCAGAATTAACGAGAATACACTCGAGCCGCGAAAGCCTTTCCGATAGACGAATAATACATCTACAAATTTATAAGTTTCAACACACTCGCGTTACGTGTACGTATACCGATCGTACAACTCTGAGCGAAGAATATAATAACTTGTGCGAAGCATTGTCGATTACGTAAGCCCGGCGATGGCATCAACGACGCCGTCGGCTTTGTGTCCCTCCGCGTTCCTTCTTCTCTTCAAAGGTGCAGAGCGGAGACTTTCAAATCGGTAAAAATCTCGCCACCTAAGAAGGCGAGCGACGGACGCCCGACGTATCGTTCGAAAGCTCTCGCTACCGATCATTCAGGGTGCGTACGGTTTCCTCATGGCGCACATGCGACCCGCGATCGGATACTTGTAGGCTAATTAACGCTCCTGTATCCCCGATGAATCGGTTCTCCAGCCGATCGTTTGGCTTCGCACGCCGCGATTCTTGGACTAGGATTGCGCACCGGGGCATCGGTGGAGAACTACGAGCGCGCGTGGAGATACCGCTGTACACATACCGATCAAGAAACTGCACGAGACTCGACGGCGGTGGATCTCATCGTGAGTTCTGCATTAATCCGTACGCCAAACGCGTGTGTGAGTAAAATAATATCGGTGTTTGTCTCTCTGTGTTCGGTTCGAGTGGCTGCGGTACTGTTGGCGCGGTGAAGCGCCGGCCATATAGGCCAGATACATGGGAACGAGACGCGAAAAAGTTCAGTTCTCCTCTTCGTTGCGAGAGGCCGAAAAAATGAATTCGTGCGCATCTCGTGCCCACACATCTAACTTTCACTTTGGCTAGATCCTCGCCACTCGCGGACTCCGCATAGACCCCGTCGTCTCACCGCCGACGACTTCTGTGCTGGAACAACGATCCTCGTTTGGATCCTGCCTTTGACGGACCCGCGAATCGACCGGGAAATATGTTTTCAATGCAGGTTTTTCACTCGGTCGAAACTGTCCCAACGACTCGTTGCCGAAAATGGATCGGAGATTCGAAGGGTCAAGATCTAAGGCCACTTACTTCGGATTTATAAACAAATATTTATCAATTATTTACAACCCCGTGTTGAAAACTCGACGGATCCTCGTCTGGAGTTCACTCGTTAGGTTCGGTCAAATTGCAGATTAGGAGCGTTACTTCCGGGCGGAATTCCACCCTATTTTTGAACTTGATTCCTCGACTCTGTCCACCCCAATTTACATATGCGTATTCGCCGATTCTCCGCCTCGCTTCTTACGGTATTATATATAATGATTTGTATAGTAAAATCCATCCGCACCTCGCAGTGCGTATGAATAAGCAACTTATCTTTCACTTGAAAAATATTAAATATTCTCGTTACACTTTCGTTCGTTCGCCGATTCATGTTATACATGTCCAACGTACCTACCGATCCGCGTACCTAGTATGTGAACGCGCGAGACGATTCAACCGTTTTCTTCGGTATAGGTGAGGATATCAATACCTAGCTACGTGGAAGGCGAGATCTACTCGTGCCAGACAGTGTTGCAGTCGTATTCTCACGTGTCGTGACGTATGATACATCCGTGTGCGATACCGATCTGGCAGCCTGGCTGGTCGGACCCAGAGAAACATCCCCAGCGCCGATACCGCAAATGCGCTCTCCCTATTTTTATTCTTATACTTCTTCTACTTCCTCTTTTCTCTTCTTTTTCATTTGCCCCTCTTATACCGCAATCTGTACCGTAACTTTCTTCGGCTTTTCTGTAACCTATGTTCGATAATTTCTGTGCGGTATGGGAATTTAATTCCAATGATCGTTATCCGCAATAGCAGCTACCGGAAGAAGAGGAAATCGATTCAACATGTTTTTTTAACTTCTCCACGGTTTTTCGGTTATAAGACGTTGCAATTTCCGTCCCGAAGAATGATACCAAGAAGAAGAACTTTCCTGATGAACGTAACTCGTAAGAAGTTGTGTGTAATTTCGGTTTAAGAATCTGTTCCGCGATTATAACCGTGACCGACTCCTTGTCACCGATCGAAAAAAAATCGTCGAAAAAATATTGCATCTCAACAGAAACCCCGATGACGGCTCCGCGACTTCTCGCTGTTAGATGAGACGCAATTGAGACGATTTGAAGCGGAGATCTGGATGCCCGGAAGAGGTGAGCCATGTACATGTTTAACACCGAAGCGACACGTAAGAGGAGAGAAAATGTGTCCGCCACGTGTGGATGAGAGGAGGGTGGGAGTCATAACGGCGGAATGTCCGATGAAAATGCAGCATCCGTACGTATACTCGAGTGAATAGGAATGACGCAGAAGGCCGGAGCCTTTCTTCTTCTCGAGCCCGGGCTTCTGACCAGTGGTTAGAGACGTCTTCCCTCCGGTGAAAAAAATGGGCAAAACCGCTAAGAGCGCAATCTGAATACCGCTTTGTCGCATCACGATTTTGCCCCGGTCCAGCAACACGAGGCGACAGCCTCCCGGCTCTTCTCGTCCTCCTCGAGAAGCCCGGCCTCGAGTCTCAGCCTCGGGTAACCGGGACTCGGCAATTTTCATTAAACATTGTGATTTCGTGTAATGTGCTTTGTTCATTTTTATTCGCCGTTTCCAACCATCGTCGTCGTCGTAGTCGTCGTCGTCTAGTGCTATTTCCATTCCTATTTCTATTATTCTAGTCGCGTGTATATATATATATATATATATATATATATATATATATATATATATATATTCACCGCCTTATAGCTGCAGGATACTCGAGGCTCGACTCCTCTAACTATAACCGACTATCTTTACCGCTTAACTCTCGATTCTAATCTTTCGCAAACTTTACGCGTTATCCGATCTCGCAATTTCGGTACTACCGTGTTCGCCTTGGTTGCCATTTGCTTACAAAAATTTCATTACAGACGGTGGATTTCCACCTAAAAAAGAGGAGAAAATAAATAAACTACTCGCAATTTCGAGTGGATATTCATGAATCTTGATCCGATGACGTGAAATTTTGAACGACTTCACACGAAGATCGTAACTGATGTGACATTGCAAGACGAAGCTTTTGAACCGAGCGACCGATCGGAGACCGGATTCTGCCTCCTAAGCATCGGTCTCGATATATCGAGCCTTTAAATTCAAAATCTCGACTCGTAGCCTATATTTCGCTCGGATCGCGGCCTAGAATGAGGGGCACGAGTTTAAAAGACAGCGACACAAACACAGGAGTCGTGCTCTCGTACGTTCCCAATATAGGGCAGGCACAGTCTCACGGTCTAAGGCATCTATCTGCTCGGCTATGGCTGTGTGTACACATCCTTACACACTCGAGTGGCGTTAGAAGTGCACGATACACCCACACACCCACACACATTCGCTCAATGTACACACGTACCGAGTTGCGAACTTTTTCAAACATCTGGGTAGTCGGCGAGCGCCGAGCTCGCTTTCCGATTAGATTTATTAGAATAATTATTATGTCGTCGAGATGCGCGGAGTATATCGCGTATACATATACGCGTGTATGTGTATTTGCTCGCGATTACTCGCACGCTGATAAAGGCTACGAGGCGGCGCTAAAACGAGAGGAATAAGGGGAAAATACATCAGGGTAGAAAGAAAAGCATTCGAGACGATCGGACGAATCGGCAAGACGCGTATGCCTGCACATGCAGGACTTGGTAACCACCTCATTGTATAACCCAACAAAGGAGGCAGCGAGATACGTCTAAACTGTGTAGGAGATAGCCGGCCGTCCTCGCGAACTATCGTCACGAGCATACCGCTGTAGGTATACAGTGAACTCTTGAACCTTTCGTCCGATCGCCAGTCCATCGTCGAGCGTACGTACGCACACTTGAGATTACATTCAAGACGCCGGTCCGACGACCGACGCGACTTCGTCACCGCTACGGGGATAAATAACCGGCCGGAAATCCTGCGTGAGAATTGGGCAAATACAATACCAGCCTGCGTACGTACGTACGTGTACAAAAGTTGTAGTAGGTAAATGACCACGTGCAAAGTGGGCCGAAGCACGGGCGAATAATGGATAAGAATTGGAGGAAAGCGGAAGGAGAAGTTTAAGGATTCGAGTTTGGTTTGCGGGAATAAATGAAGGGAAGAAAAAAAAAAATAGAAAAATAAGAATGGGAATAAAATAACGGGAGCTAGGGCTGAACGATCGAGAAAATAATCTCTCCTGTACCTCGGGGCGGACGATTTCCCGTTTAAGGTTAAGGATAATATACATTGGCAGGCGTGCAGAGAGGCAGAGGTCGGTGTTTCCGTATATAGGTAGGTGTGCTCCGTAGAACGGATGCGTTTGGTGTAGGAGGCCGATGCCGCGTAGCTAATCAATCAGTATTGCTGGGTTTTTTTTTCGGTGGCCATATGTCATAGCTGCCGGTAGGAGAACATGCCCGAGCATAGATCCTATGGATCGTCGTTTGGACCGTCGCGTTGCATTGCCTCGGCCCCCGTCCATTTCGTTATTGAGATGGGGGAGGGAAAAACCGCAGGGCGTATTTTCGCGGGAAAATTTGTCGCCCGCGCGCTTACGGAGCTCACCGTTATTAACGTGTGGGTATAATATTTATGCTAGATTCTGGCGCTGACAATGAGCTGAATGCATCTTTTTACCGGTTACAATACGTCTTGAGGTATTGTTTGTCTGGTCACCGACTTGACTTGACGCGATGTAGACGACGTTGAAAACAAGTTTCACGTATGCGAGACTTGAAACGTGTAGGTTTGAAACGTGTGTCTTTTTGCATATGTTGCATGCACCTAATAATGTGGGACGTCGGCTTTTTAGCGGTCGGAAATTTTGACCGAAACGACTCGCAGTCAAGTTGACCGCGTTTAGCGTGACAGGTACGATTACGAGTGTAATATTGAGCTCAATCACGTTTCGGAATACTTGTAGCCGTAATGAATGCAGAGGTGCAACCCTGTCCGTGGTGTAAATGAAAATAAAATATATCACGTGGGTGGGTGCAGTGCGCCAGTTCTTTCGCGGGGCTAGAAAGTGTCCCAGACCGAAAGTTGAGGAATAAGAATGAGAATAAGGCAAAATAAAGAAAAGAAA
The DNA here is from genome assembly GCF_021901455.1 of Neodiprion lecontei. Taxonomy (NCBI): domain Eukaryota; kingdom Metazoa; phylum Arthropoda; class Insecta; order Hymenoptera; family Diprionidae; genus Neodiprion; species Neodiprion lecontei. Next base: position 23,492,415 of record NC_060265.1, read on the forward strand.
AATACTCGTGGGGAGAGTGAGAGAGGGGGTGGGACAGGGAACGGGGAGAGAGAGAGAGAAAAAAAAGTCCGGGTCAGTTTGAATAATTTTGACCACACCTCTCGTCAAAGCAATACACGAGCGTATGAATACATACATTTAAATGTTATCCCCGCCGGGAAGCTATTGACTGAATTTTTAAGCAGGTTCACCTTCGTTGCAACTCTCGCCTGCGTATATACGGACACTCTACGATTTTTCTTACTTTCGTTGTTTTACATTTATATTTTACTTCCGATCATCTAATCGTTGCGATGTCAATGTTCTTTCACGAAACCCATTCTACGTCAAGACTTTTATCAAGTCCCTAGCTACCGGTCGCAAAATAGTAACCTACCGCTGGTATGCGTCTTTGATAAAAGCGTCAATCCGAAACATTGCGCGCACGCATCGCGACTCGTGTAATTCGAAAGTTACAACTATTCTGTTGGCCGTCATTTTCAACACGTTCTACAGCGTGATTTGTCAGGCAAGACACTCGAGACCGGTACAAACATGAAAGATTTCGATCGCGGGATGATTGACAAAAAAATAAAAAGTAAATACCTAAATAAATGAAAATAACAAAAAGAGTTCGCGGTACGCGAAATAAACTACAAATCGGATGCAAATTGGATAAGTAGCGATTAAAAAAAAGTCCTCAAAGAGACGGATAGGTGCAGGGTGTGCACGGTTATACCCAAGGCATACATGTATAGTAAACGCGCGCGTACCGTGTTAGCGGGAAGGTGTTCGTCATTCGAAAACGAGTCTAAGAGTATTTTGACTTACGAGCCGATGTCTAAAGACATTATCGGTGACATTTGTCCAGGGTGGACAAAACATGTTCCGGTCCGGTAGGATGACCCTACGCCGCGCCTTTTGTCAAGCGAAAGGTATGGTCGACCCGACGTGTCTTTGTCATTATATAACTCCATTGTGCCAACACTTGCTAGTCGGAGAAGTCGACTATATACCTTTGCATATTATTAAAATGACGATGATTGTCATTTTTGTCCCCGCTTCGCCCCCTCCTCCGCCTTCTCTCTCTCCTCTCCTCTCCTCTCCTCTCCTCTCCTCTCCTCTCCACTCTTCGCCGACGCTCTCGGTCCGTCTGCATCTCTGTGGGTCGGCCGGTCGGTCGGCCGACTGGATTGCTCGCTGGCTGGTCTGTCTATCCATGGTAGGTGGGTACGCGAACGGTGTTTACACGTACGTGTATAACACACCAGAGGCGTGCGTCTCTCCTCCGAATCGCTCTCGGTACCCGAACGTCGTCGAGGAGTGACCCGGTGCAGGAATTTCTTACCCCCGTTCCCTTGGCCGCGCATCATCCGAGCAATGGTGCGCCTAGTTTTCTCGATCTCTTCTTCTCCTCGTCCTTGTCTATCTTACTTACGCATCGTACGGACTTCTCTCTCTTTGGCGCCCGGCTCTCAGCCGTCACTCGTTACACACATCTTTACAAATTGAAAAGTAGCCGGTACACCGTTGCTCACTTCGTTAAACTTACGATAATAGCAACTTTTTTTACCACCGGGTCACGTCATTTTAGCGCGTCAAATTTTACGAGGATACCGAAATCATCGTTCGGTAGTCCGACAACGGTCGTATTTATGAATTTCTAATAAGGAAGATCGTTTTTTCGGATCTCTAAGACTCGAGGAAAGGAATCAACTTCTAGCTGCGGTGTGTCTAATGAAAAGCAATAAATTCGTGCGAAGTTGCTTTCAACTTTTCGTTTTCTACTCGTTTCCAGAAAAGAACGTTCAAGTTCCTTGCCAAACTTGAATATTCTTATCAAAAATGAAAATTTCTCTTTCCTTTTTACCACAACCGTAATCGGTATCCTGCACCAAACGATCGGCGAGGAAGGAACGTCCCGGTACACCGTAAGTCGACGGCTGCCTCGGCTGTGCGAGTATATGGTATAATGTATACATGTATATACACACATATACATATATATATATATATATATATTCTCATGAAATAGTTACTAGAGTAAAATGTCACGAAACCTATCGCGCCTTTCTCTTGCGGCGGACGCAATCCGGGCGAATAATTTGACCGACAAAACTCTGTGTAACAATGAGAAGATGGTCGACGTCGAATTATTGGTCAATCGTTTGCACTCGGTTGAATAGCACGCGATTCGACCTGTTACGTTGCGATATATACGTAGAGGCACGCGTGATATCATTGTGTCGGGATTGCAGATTCGAAAGGGGGGGCAAAAAGACGCTGTTTCGTTATATCAGGCCAGACATTGATCGAATGAACTTAACGTCATCCGTTTACCGTGTGCGAGAATCATTGCAATAATGAATATAATTGTCGGGTGAAGCGGGAAGATGATCGAAGACTCCAACAACGAATCGTCAATGTACGACGACCTTCCGTCTTAACAATTTCTTACGTATATAACTCGTATAACGCGGGTGTAAGACACACGGCTCATTTCGATTCTTGAATACTCAGCAATTTGGTTGGAAAATGATTAACAAGTGTACGTATATAAGTTTCACGAGCACAGCCATCGCGCACGTGTACGATGTTGGATATATATCCATGGATACTTACACACGTAAGCGCTCCCTTTTCGAAGCAATTGGTAAAAAATAGGTTCTGACGCAACGAAACAATTCTTTTTACCTTAGCTCTACACCTGTGTACCTATTGTTTTGACATGTGTCCCATTGTCGGGTTTCTAGCACACGGACTCAACAGCCAGACAAACGTACGTTGTACGTACGTATTCATTTCTGGGTCCGCACCTATGACACTTCTCGCATGCGGGCAGCGAGTACAGTCAATGTCGAAAAACACCCGTATACGAGGTATGAAAAATAAGACCATTCCTAGCTTTCGAAAGTTTTTTACTTAGTTCATTGAAAGTTCTCTAATACCTTGAAAAATTCTTATCCCAAGCATCGCTTGCGATATTTATATACGATCCGTTGGCCAAAGCCTTGACCGATGTTTTACCTTTTTCAGCGAAATTTAGTACTTGTTTTAAAGTATTCGTAATTCCGTAATATTATATTATACAGTGATCGCTTCGAAACGTCTCGTCCCCGGCTGCAAACGTATCCGACATACGTGACTTTGAGCAGCATGTCGTCCACGAACCGTTTGTAAAATAAACGGCCGAACGGCGAGTATCTACTCATTTTTTGCGCCGCTGCTTCCGATCGACAAATATTGCAAAAATCTTTAACCCCGAGATATCTTCACCGAATTTCATCAACGACGAGGGGTAATATTTTTTCGGTGACTGTACACCGTGGTCAAGTTGCCCCATGCGCACCCGCATGGCGAAGAGGACTCGGGACAGGTGAGGCAAAAAGATAAAATTCGATCTGACCCTCATCGCGTGTACATACATACGTACATACATACATATACATATATATATATAGATATACATACTTTACATTCTCGGAAAAAATAAACTCGTGCAGGTTAATTAGCGCGAATGAAAATGTAGGTTCGTCGTGAAAATAAGGTCGGACGGTGTCGAACAGCCGGGACATCGGATGCGACGAGTTAAAAGTTTGAAATCGATGTATGGAAGGTTGGTGTTTCTGTTTGCACACGCGGAAGAAGTCTAGTTTGAATACATGTGCATATGACGCCTCTTTTCGTGGGTGGGAGGGAGTAGCCGGATAGACTTCTTCACATGGATGCTGTTGCTGTGTGTGTGTGTGTGTGTTTGCTCGTCTCTCGTAATTTGTCACCGGCTCGTTATCCTGCGAGAAGAACGACGCGCGACAGTTACGAAGGAATCTCAAAGCTCCGCAAGTAATTAGCAAAGAAGAAAAGAAAAATGAAGAAACCACAATTCCCGCCTACCGAACCACCGTCTTGCACGTGTTTCTTTTTGTCTTTTTCTTCTTCTTCTTGTTTTCTTAAAATATTTTCCAATTCTTCATAATTTTGTTATCATTTTTAAACAAGTCACGTTTCTAATTTGCGGTCTGCCTCGCTCTTCCACCTTGTTACGTATTATTCGACTCGGACCCGACAATGCGTGCTTCGCAAACACGTATTTACTGCAGTGGGATAAAATTGGCCGTATATACTAGCCATTGCAGGGAACCGTTTATCCGACAACGCTGCGACGGTATTTGTGCGGACCGTCGTGATCACTGGCTTATTGAATATTACCTGCACGGAAGCATATTTTTTTTTTTTTTTTCAATCTTTTTATCTAGTTTTTTGAATTTTTTCCCTCTGATTCTTTGCAATTCTGCTTCGTGACTCTATCATTCCCACCGCTGTACGTCTTCTTATACCTTGCGGAAATAACACTGTGCGGTTTCTTTGCAAGTTCTGACAAGGGGCATTTAGCAAACTTGTTCGGTAAGGAAGGGAGGGGTTCGGGGGGGGGGGGGGGGGGGCGACGGCAGCTAGAATAATATGCGGCTCGTTCTATAAGGGGAGAGATCCTAATCTTTCTTAGCTTTGGTCGAAAATTCAATTAAAGTTTTGATACGGGCGGGCAGTAAACCAGGACGGTTGCGGCTGAGTAAACCAAAATTTCGCAAGGTCCGTGGACTTTCCTTGGCCCGGGGGCCCGGAGCTGGATCGAAATCCGCCCGTCCGAGGGGCCCGTGAGTAAAACGATTAGACGGACCCACCGCCCGAGCGGATCGGACGGGGCACCTGGTTTTTTAAAACGTATACTAGAAATCTTGAAATTTATCTACGGCAATTTGTCAGAATCCGTTTTTCTCGCGTCCTGATCCCTCTGCGGGACGCCCGGCCAACCGGCCGGCAGCGACTCTGAGGAAGGAGATTCTTCGGCATTCCGCATCGGAATGTTTATACTTTTGAATTACGTCAGGCTACGTCGATTTTTCAGGGATGTTGGTTGACCACAATTTGATGATTTTTGACAATTTTGCTGCACAGATTTTATTTATTTTTTATTTCTATTAACAGTGAATTCAATGTTGCCGTCCGCTTCTCTTTATCAATATCTGTGCAATGTTGTAGAATTGAATTCTACGTTCTCAAAATGACGGAAAAAAAGCGTTCTAGCGAAATTGTGGAAAACGAGTCTAGTTAGATTTTCTAAAAGTTTGAAGCGATTCGAATTGTACCGTAAATATCCAAGCTTCGGTTTCTACTAATTCTACTATGTTGTAGATTTCTCGGTAGCTTATTGTTTTCATAATTATTAACAAATACTCGGTCCACGAGTATCTCGGTGTAAACTCACAAATAGCATCAAATTTTAGACGGCTAACCTCCGCAAATTCGGCGATTCTCGCGACAATCGCCGCGTTATTTCGTCCCAACTGAATCGGCCGCGTCACGTGGCTTTCCTCCGTGGCTTCCAGTCCGGCAGCCTTTCTCTCTCGGTTTGGCGCGTCTTACTTTTCATTTTCCGCACAAAGGCAACAAACACCACGGGCAATCGCGGAAGGCATCGGAGGAGGGCGACCCTCCTAATTTCATTACAAATTTTAAACTCGATTGTCTCCGCGCTCGCGGCTCGCGAACCACTTAAAGACTTCCACTGAGCCTCCGGCCCTCCTCCTCCCATTGCGGCATCGCCTGATAATTTCCAACCTCACAGCAAGAAATTTTCTCAATTTCTGACGCGGCTAAAACTATTAACGACGGTTAGTCGTGTAACGCGCGGCTTCTTACCTTCGAGACGAATTATTGCTGACCCTGTTTTCCTGCATCCGCGATTTCTTCCTCTCCTCTTTTCTCCTTCTTCCTCCGGACACTCTGGATAATCTAGATCCTCGTAACCGTGCGAAAATTTCGACAATGCAGTTAGCGGAGTGTTATACCTAGTTTAGTTCGAAAAGGTGAAAGGTCGGTAAGTCCGGCTAGTCGTAGGAATCCGCAGTTGTCCAACCGGTCATAATCAACAGAATTGCCCAAATGTGGTCCGTTCGGCGCAAGAAGGATCAATGAATTTTGCACGTCATTCCGAAAATCTGTTTGTTGTCCCTCCTAGCTTTCCTAAAAATCGTCCATCATAGGCAAATATGACAACCGGGCAGCGCCCTCTACAAAAGATCGGCACCGTGAATAATATCCGAGACCTGACGGTGCAAAATCGGACCTTCCATCCCGCCATCCGATCTACCGAACTCCTCGCTGCAGAACAAAATCTCCGCATCTCTTGGCTGCCTCCGATATTGTCAATGACACTTCCATCAATGCCAAACGGTCAGTCCACATCGATTGAAAGTTTTTTTTCTTTCGCTTTCATTCCATTTTTCCTCCTCTCCTTTCACCGGCTAGATTTGTGCAACGATTACACTCTTTTCAACTTTTTTGCATGACTTGGGAACACATTTTTTTACTATCTACCTTACTTTCTAAGAGGTTTGAGAATCATTGAAATTAAGTATTTTAACGTTATTTCCAAGTAACAACGGGCAGTGAATAATTCACGGCGGGTTTTAACGAGTGCAGTCGGTGAATACCATCAATTACATCTGTTCGGCTAGTCGTTTGAATTTCCCTGCGAATAATGCGCGGTGCAGCGCGTCGCGTAAATCGCACGCGTGTCTCTAGCGCGAAAAATAATTTTTCTCCCCATACTGGGCTATTTTTGACCCAACGGAGTGCATCAGGAGTTACTGACCCTTGGGCAGTCCGCGACACCGTCCGACTATTTTTAACTGTGCGAAAAATGCATCACTTCCTTCGAAAGCGGGAGGCGAAAAAATACGCTTCTTTGTCCGTCCGTGATCGCTTGCCAGTTGACCCGGCGTACAGCTCGCTGAATTCGCGTTCACCACGGTTCACGTAATATTTCACCACGTTGAAGAGAATCTTCCAGCCGTGGGCGGTTAGAGTGTAGGTATATCAGTCGACAGGCTAACCTCTTGTAGCTACGCCAATTTTTATTCCCCGCTTCTTTCCCTCCGCAACTCGTTGATACAACGATTCAAGCGAAATTTCCCACCACCGTCACAGGCTGGTCTGATTTTCGCCGAAAGGGGAAAACGGGGATAAGGACTGAGCTAGGATTGACTAGCCAGAAGAAGGTCCGATTCGTGGAAGCCACTCGGGTCACCAAGGAAGCAATTATCCATCACCAGGAGCTTGGAGCAGGTCGACAGTTAAGGCTCTGCACATTGCCCAATCTCCGAGAGGATCTTTGTCCCGCTAGGACGATGTGTCGTTCGTGTTCGTCCCGAGAGAACCAGTGATTGTTCCTTTTTCGCCGTTTCGTTTTCATTTCTGTTTTATTATTTTTATTTTATTTTTGAATTGATTTTTTTCTTGTAATCCCCTAACCTGCAACTAAACTTCAAAATCGAGTGGCGAGGAGCAGGTGTCGGGGAAAATGTTGCCGGAAGGAATCTTAGAGCTCTGTATACCTACGTGGTGAGGTTGAAATTTTAGGAGAGGTTAATGATTCCGGATAATAAATATCTGGTAATCATTCACTTATTATCTCCTTCCTCCCTCCACGACGGTGCGGCACAAATTTTCGTTTTTATCACGCTGCAGGATCTTTTTGCGTAACTGTAAAGGATCCTAAACCCGGAGTCTCTACCTATCCTGAATCTTGGATGACCCAGGATGGACTCAGGTAGAAAAATCGAAATTCATAAAAAAAAAACAACTAAGCGCATCTTAGCGCAGACCAGCTGACCAACCGTGGGAAGAGGTGATTGTGAGTTTTTTTTTTTTTTTTTTACTATTCATCCCACTTTCACCTCCTCCGCTTTTTCGTCTTCTTTCTTGTCTTCGTCTTATTCAAGGGATTCGAGAAAATTGCTTTTAAATTGGCGAACCCCTATACTGGATATACTCTACAGTGGACAGGTATTAATCTGCCGGCCATTTCCGGGGAACCTCGAAATTAGAACACACCGTATATTCCTCCTAGTTTACAATGCCGGCTGCCAATTCAATTTGAAAAAAAAGTCTCATTCAAAGCTCGCACATCGACACAACGTGTTAAATTAAATAAATACAACGCCTTGATAAATATAATTACGTATACAGCCTGCGGTAATTATCACCGAGTATTATACATTAGTAATTAACGCACCTGTTTGGAAAAAGCAGAGTCCGTTTTTTTTCATTCGCTACATTTTGGTTTTTATCAATTTTACTTTTCTTTTATTTTTTTTTTGCAAAATTTCTCTGTGACTCCCTTCGCTGTCGGGCAGGTTTACCTGTTTCGACGAAAGACGCGCAGCAACGATAATATACAGAAATTAAAGGTGGGGTACAATGGGAAGTATTTTTTGTTCTCGAATAAACAGCAGGAAAAAAAAAGAAGACAAAGTCTTGAAGCCGATCCGAATGAACGAGACCCGCAACTGGAGTCGAGTGTTTTTAAATTATACCTACAACGTCTTGTCAACGAACGGTCCACTCAAAAAAGTTTGGAGTAAGCCGGCGTGCTGTTGGATCTTCTTGGTTTCGTGAGCTCGTGGACAGATTAAGAGAGTCTCGCTGTGGTACATAAGAAGCTGAGGAGAGAGAACAGCAGAGTAAAATAAGGAGGAAACAAAAGTAGAAAGAAGAAGAAGAAGAAGAGAAGGAGGAAGAAAAAAAGAAAAAAACATCCGTACGTGAATGGTCGAAATTTGATCAAAGGACGAAAAATCTGGTGCCTCCTTCGGCGTCCATCGGAAGACGAAATGGTCTCACGAATTTAAGAGAACACACGTGGTTCCTGGGCATCATCCCCTGCCCAGCCCGTGCTTTTTCATTCCCTTTTTATAAACCTTTTTTTCTTTCACATTTTTTTCTTACCCCTTGGCTGGCCATCTGCCACTGCGGAAGGGGCGGCGAGGTGGGGACTTGAGGGCCCGAAGGCCTCCGATTTAGGGGTAACGGCTTGAGCCTTCGCGTTTAAGATCTCGGCCGAACAACTATAGAGTTGAAGGTCCCTAAGAAAGACTGAATGAAACGTGAAAGGGGAGACCGGCCTTTTTTCGAGATAGAATTTGATAAGACTTCGATTGTCGTGAATTTAACGAACCGACCGCCAAAACTATTTTTACGCCCTTCTCACATTCCGCGCTCCCTGCAATTTCCTTCTTCATTTATTCCTCTGTTATTCGTCGTCTTTTTTATTATCGACGTGCGCCGCAATTCGTAGTATAGCGATTCCGAAAATGTTCAAAATTCATTACTCGTATTCGAATCTCCTCCTAAGACCGCCGAATATCACGTACTCGAAACTTTTCGATCCGTTTTCGCGATCGTCAAAGCACGCAGCTTGCGCTTTCTCCCCTGCGCCACTTGCGACACAGGGTAAAAATTTTCACACGGAAATTGTTGGATTTTTTGAAAAAATTTCGAAAACAGGGAATGGAGGGGCAGCCGCGCACCCGTCTTTGGCAAAGTTTTGTCTGGGGGGTGGGGGGCAGAGGGGGCAGCGCGCGCACACCCCTCATCTCGACTAACAACCTAGCAGTATTTCAATTTTTTCTAATACATTTTTTTCACCTTCCGCTGCACTGGGAGGAGAATCTGTGCCACTTGGGGTACCGTAAGCTTTTTTATACGCTACTTCCGTCTTCGTTTAGGAGTTCCTGGGCTGGCCTTCCCTACGCTCTTTAAGCCCGCTCGATATCCTTCCCATAAAAAACCAAGGGGTCCGTTCGAGGCTCGCGTACCATATCCCATCGCGGGGCCCCATAGACTTACACCTAGCACCTAGCGGAAGGTTACCCCCCGGAATAAATTTTTTCACTTCTCATTTCCCTCTTTCTTTCTCTCTCTCTCTCCCTCTCTCTCTCCCTCTCGCTCATTGAGTTTTTTTCCTTCCTCACCTTCACCGCGGCTTCAAGGGGTCGTGCGAAACTTCGACGGTGAGAATTTTTTTATGCAAAAATGGACATGGGAAAAAACATCTTCGCGGTCTTGCCGCAGAGTGGCTGACGCAGCCACACTGCACTGCAGAAGTTGATGGGGGATTTAGAGGAGTCTAGGATCGAACGGACCTCGGCTTCGTCCTTATTTCAGCCTCTAATTTATCGGGCGTCCATTAAATCAACGGCAAATTGGAAACGCGGTCGAAGGATCCGCGAGGAAACGAATATACGCAACGCTTCTCTTGTCGTCCAATCGCGAATCGCTCTTTTACCGTGAAACGCGGACAGAGTGAACCGATCGTTATAATGCGGCGTGCACGCGCGCGTTATAACCGTGTGAAGTTGATCTATTAAAATTGCGAAAGATCGTTAGACGGAGATCGTTTCGAGGGCGTGTTTCACTCGGTGAGGAAATGCCCTGAAACGGTACCTTCCGCCACCTTCCAACCCTAATCTTCGGAAAGCCCGAGCGAAGAAGAAGAAGACGAAGAAATCGTGCAGGGCATTAGCGAACCAAGTATAAATCTCCGTGACACGCGAGCTACTACCCGTCATCCTCTACCGATATATATTATATCCAACGGCTACCGATTCCAGATCGAATTACTTTCTCCGTAACTGCTCGCGTGGATATATATAGCTACGTCTCTGATCTCAAGTCGAGATATATCCTCACCCGCAACGAGCTCTTCCATACACCCACGATCGCATGATACAAAAATGAGCAAATCAGGTGGAAAATCTGCTCGGGGGAAAAAAAAGTCTCATTCGATTTGCTAATTTTTTCCGGCTAATGGGAATATTTTCTTAAAGATTTTAAAACGTGTTTTTTGGTGTTTTTTTTTTTCTAATCCCGTGACTTTTTCTCAAGCGGATGAAAATTTCAACACCATCCTGATTCATTCGATACAAATATTCGACCAAAAAATTTTTGAAGATGACGATTTGCAAACTATGTACATCGATTAGGAACCATATCTTCGTTGGCGTATCGAATCGAAAGGACACGAGCCTTCAGAATCGGCCTAGCAAATACAAAGAGTACAAAGCCGAATGGATTAGATAGAATTTCTGTAAATCGTGGGGCATTCATGACTGCAGTACGTAGACACACACGTATGGGAAGGTTGCAGGTTCCCGCAACCCTTGCGTCGTTGAGCCAACTTCCAAACACCCTTGGCAAGGGGTCCGTCTCTGGTTATATTTGGTGTCTGTCACTTCACAAGCACACATGCTCGCAGTGGCGTAGTCTCGCTCTCCTCGGACGCGATGTTTTTTCTTAACTCCTCGGAGCGAGCGGCGTGCAGTCTGCAGCCAACGGTTATCGGTTGTCACATGCGGACGATCTAAGAAGCTAGCCCACCGCGCGGTTTCACCGAATGCGAGAAGAGAGCCAGCGGAACGATTTTTCCGAGACCGAAGGCGCTCGGTATTTTTTTTTTTTGTTTTTCACGCGAAACGAGACCAGCCCGCGTCAAAATTCGACTTCCAAACGCGGCCAGCGCAGATCCGGGGGATATCGGGGCTCCCACGACGCTGACGACGTCGGTCCACGACTCTGGCACTGGACGCTGGAGAGAATCTGCCTCTAGCAGTGATGTACAGCGGCACGAAACGCACATGTGCGTCTCGGAGTCGCCAGACAGAATTTTTTTGCCTCCAAGTAAAAATAATCTTAAAGCCCCGAACAGGATGCGTTGTTGGGGTATGGAGGAGCCCTGGGGTGAGGAGGGGGGGCATCGTCACCACGATGGTCCAAGATGGTCCGCGCGCACCAGTACGTTTTTTCACCCTTTGGACGACCGCGTCTTTGCCATCAAGCTAACTCCTCATCCACTACCGGGTGACTCAAATTATCAACCGAATTATACGCGGCCTGAAACTCTCGGCTTCGTTTTTTCACTTGCCCGCGTGACGCGCAAGCTGAAAGCTCGCGTCAACCTCGATTCTCGGACTCGCACGAATTTCTGGCTAAAGGAGGTGTGTGCGGCTCGAAAACAGAATCAAAATTAGTCCCTGTGTTTTCGAACGAATTCACACTACAAGTATTCACGTTTCTTTAAGATTACACAGGTCTGCGACGAAATCGTCATTACAGAAGAAAATATTACAGCATGAAGGGTATTACACGATATGATTTTTTTTATTTCTTGTTCGCGAATCAGAATATGTTGTATTTTGTTTTTGCATTCACACTACTTGACTCTATTTAAATAGTATCTGTATATACAAAACCAGTTCGAACTGATATAAAGAGAATTTGAAGGAGAAATTAGAAAGAGAAGAGATTCGTCGTGAAACTTCAATCGATGATACGAATAAAAAGAAAACTACTAAATAACTAGAATTATACTAGTAGACAAATTTTCTGATGATTTTAATGTCTAAACTTCTTAAGTTTATAACTTTTTTTTAAAAAAGATTGCTGCGATCATCAGTGTTTGGTTATGATTTGTAAGGAAAAATAGCGTTTTATTAAAAAAAAAAACATTACATTAAAAAAGTATCCGTGGTACATAATTTTTATTGCTATATTTCGATTCAAGAGCATCAAATCTATTATAATTATATACAATAATAAGAAGCATAAAAAAAAATTAGTGTTTTTTTTTTTTTGCCCACCAGTGATTATCTGCACTGTGAGCTGTAAAGCGGTTTTCTACGAATGATCTAGGTATAATACAGTTTTAACTTTAACCAATTTCTCGCTAGTGGGTTCTACCTATTGGGAATCCCGGGTTAATTACATGTTATCAATTATTTACTTGAACTGTCTTACGAGCCGTCAGAAATAAAACGTAGATACGCCCGTCGACCGTGATGAATTATTCTTAAGGGTTGAAAAGTTGGCGACCATGCTTTCCCTTCAATTAATTATTTCTCAAGGCAACAAGCCCGAGTACGTCGTCGCTTCGTGTCCGAGCGGACTGACACACATATATACATATATATATATATATATATATACACATATGTAATGCATACAAATGCTACACAGCGTCGGTACGTAACACTGTATACGCAAAACGCATGTAATTGAACAACTTAAATTTATTTATAACCATTATTTGGTCGGTGATGCCAAGTATTTCTTGATCTGGTATTTCAATCTAAACTGCCGTAAAATGTTCTCGTCATTTTCGCGTACTGCTAGTCTATTCCTTAAAAATTTCTCGGTGCTTATATTCTGCGCTGGCTTTTATAACATGATCGTGATGGCTATTTTCTGGCTAACACTTAAGGTAGCTCTTCAAACCAGGTACGGATTTTTTGGGTGCCTCGGCAGAACGTAGCATTGTTTTTTTTAATTTTTAATTTTTCAAATATTCGTCACTGATTATTGTAAAATCTAAATATGGTGAAGAATTTGGAGAGAAATAATAAAAGTAAAACGTGAAACGTGAAACACCGTTTTACCGATAAAAAATCATTATTTGTTACATTAAAAAGCAAAACTTTTGAAACCGGAATGAATATGCTTGGGCTTTCAGTTTTGGAGTTATAAATTTTTTAACCAATCAATTGGTTGAATATTGAATTTTTTATTTTTTTATTTTGTTGCTTCTTAACCAGCATTTTAGGAATTATCAAGAATTCTGTAAGTTGAGGGTTCCGATAATTTGAGATAATTCACCACAAGGTTAATTAAAGTTTATTCTTGATTACTAATTTTTCTTGCGGATGCGATTCTTTCCGTTCATCTCTACGGCCGGATACTTTTAGCGAGCGATGTACCATCAGTGGTCGAAAAAACACAATGCTATTGCTATGTCTGCAAAATTGTTTTCCCAATTCCGAAACAAGCGGCTGAAAACTTGAAAGTCTTGAGTGTAAATATTTTCATCCGTACATTTCACAGTAGCCAATCGTACATTTGTTGGCTGAGAAGTCCACAGATATATAATATAAGCTCGATCGCTGCGTCGTTGGGTTAAAAACAAAAGCGCGGAAGTTCACTATTTACGTATTCACAGCGAAATTGTCACAATTAAAATAAAGTTACAGTTTGAAATTGTATTAGCGACGAATATCTGAAACATTGAAAATGAAGAAATGTTTCCATTTGTAAAATGACATGTTTTTACACTTTTCCAAAATCTGTTCGATCACACGTCGACATACCTGTTTCTGGACCAAAAATCGAGAGTATAAAATATTACGTCGGAATGAATTGAAAGGAGCTATAATGCTCCTTTCACACGTTTGCAATGTAGGAGATATAAATAATGGGCATGCATTTCACAACATAGACTCTGAATAAATACCTTGGCCACATGTCGCAAATGTATGAATCAACATACCGATGTCCAAGCATATGTATAATAACATTGACGTATCAAGTGGTCGGTAAATAGCGGTCGATGACATCCAGGCTTGTATTTTTCAATATATCGTCGTTTACGTGTGTTGGTAATTATTTATATTTTCCACCTGTCCATAGATAACGTGTACGTGGTTATTTAAAAATGATCGATTTCGTAAAATCGTAGAAAAACTCGATGATAACAATTGTATTGAAAATGATTGTGGAAGTGACAGAGATTCCGAACGCAAGTTGAGCAGGGCAATTAGGTGGGGGAGCAGGCGCGCTGACGCGGTACAAGAGAGGCTAGCGATGAGGACCGATGAAGACAGCCGTCGAGCACCGAAGCGTGGAGCCGCCGCCGGCGGAAGAGAAGAATCGAGGGGCTTGAAATTTTTATTCATGCAATTTTTCTCACAATCAAATCGTTGTGATCCTACCCGTCGTATACTTGGAGTATAATAAATTTTCTCAACTAAAATATATCTGGAGGGCTGTAAGAGAAAAAAAATCGTAAATTTTTCACAATCGTCAAAGTCACTCGTCAAGGTCAGATTCGGTTCTCGAGTCACATCGAGTGAAATCGATCAATTAACTTCGCACCTTCCTCAAAGGTTTCGGGTGATTTCGAGTCGAGATTAGCCAGGACACAGATCCGACCGACTCTATAAGTGCTCTTACCGAGTGTGTATGGGATTTGTTAAACAGGACAGGCCTGGCAGCCTCGAACCCTATATATGCCTTTACAGTTCCGATAGCGCAGTGTCTCTGGTCTGGCTTGTCCAGCGTGAGTCCAGCAAGAGGGTTTAAGAGCAGGGTGAGATTTTGGGCCCCGTTGTCTGGGCCTGGTGCTTATATTTAGTCGAGACCTAGACAAAGAGGTTTTTTGAGGAAAAATATTGGATTTTTCCACCAAGCAGGCTCGGCAGATTGTGTAAACGGTACGCATTTCGAAGCAGCGTGTTAATGAAAATGCGATTGAAATTTTTCCGATAAAATCTGTCCCTTATTCAAATCTTTTGCCGCAATCTCGAGCCTTGCCGCAGGTTGAAAGCTCCCCAAAGTCCCGGAATCTGTGAAACTAAAGTTTTCGGTCCTCCCGCTGGCTCGCTGAAAGAATACGAATTACCTCTGACCACAGATAAGTTTCGGGCGCTAAATAAATTTCCCAACTTCTTTCGGACAACCTCATTCAACTTGACTTCTATAAATGTATAAAATTTCACAGCGACGAGGGACAGGAATTGAAAACGCTTGGCATTATTTTGTCACAGTCGATGATTTTATTTATTTACGTATCTACACATTTTTTTTTCTTTTTTTCTTTCATACGGAAAGCATGAAATGAGAAATTGAAAAATGCGAACGGGATTGAAATTGAGAATTGGTTCGGCCGGCTCGCAGATCTGGTCAGGCAACGACGCCCGCGATTTTGAGCACCCTATAATTTTGAAGAGGGTGGTTTTGACTGCAGTGCGACACTTGATTGGAGGGAAGGGGGCCGACAGAATTTCCCAGGCCTGGTGCAGCAGGAGCGAAATTCTTCGAGTCTGAAGTGAGTTTTAACAATCCGGAAAAATTATCTGCTGTTGCGGTCTGCTGCGAGGCCTGGACAGTCTCTCCTGGACCTGCCCAATATCTTAAGCACCCAATCTTGGGCGCAGCGTTATTTAGAACCCAGAGGATCGAAAACATTGTCTCTCGGAAAAACAGAGGCGGAGGAATGGCCGGCTCTTGCTTCTTTCCAAGACACCTGCATTCTCAAATCGATCGAATTTCTACACAGCGAAAGAAGAGGACGAACAAAAAGTCAGACATACACAATACCGGAATTTATTTACAATTCTTGGCATTGTTGAAACGATGATTTCACCGCACGTCTTCTTTCAATCCTCGGTATTAGAATTCGTACTAGGAACGTTGAACCGAAAACAGTGTTTTACATGCCGGATGTGTCGAGAAGTTTGATTCACTACTATTCCAATAAATTGAGGTGACGCAGACGCTTATCATTCATTTTTTCAATGTAAAAAATTTCCGTTTTTTCCCTGCCTTTGAAGTAGTCAAAATTTGTATCGATTTCTTGGTTTCTTTCGCACCCGTTTACCCATCGTCTGTGTAACAAATGGCAAAACAAAAGGGAAACAAACCAAGTAATAAAAATATTCTACGGCCTCCGAACGCTTTGCTCGAGCAATATTGTAATCTGGAAATCGGTCCGATACCTGAGCAACCGAAATTCGTTTAATTATCCAACAACGCGACGATGGATGTCATCATCTCTACTTTAGGACAGTATATTTGTACTTATATCCTCGGTACGATTGTGTCTATATAAACTTAAAAACCACACGTGTTCACCAATCTGCAATGTGTATTGATACGTGTAGGTACATAGTAAAGCATGGCCTTAAATACAACTACACGTCTCGTTACTTGCGTCAGTTTACCGAAGTTAATTTGAAACGTTTATGCCTGTATCAACGCTACCGCGGACACATTCACGCGTGTCTGTTACACGCGTGCACGCAGGTATGTCGGAAGGGGGGGAGGAGGGGCAACTCACCGACGCCTCCACCCATCCATATCAAACCACGAGGTATTTATCCTCGATTTCTTATAATTTCCCACCGTAAGGAACGCGGGGTGAATCTTACTTACGGTTGTAACAAGTGCAGGAAGAGCGTCGTGATCGGTAACTCGAAAGCGATGTGCGCGCTGCTCCGAACTCATCAAAAGTACGAAGGAGAATTTTTCCGCCGCGGTGGAAAAATATCCCCGACAACGACAACGGGTCCAATTAGCACAGTGTGCGTTTACACATCCGCCTCGACTTTCCATTCCCCGGGTAAAATCCCGAGCGATTTCATCGCACGGTTACCCAGTGTGCTTTATACATCGATGTACAGGTATATCATTTACCTACAGTGGCACGAAAAACGCGA
The DNA here is from genome assembly GCF_021901455.1 of Neodiprion lecontei. Taxonomy (NCBI): domain Eukaryota; kingdom Metazoa; phylum Arthropoda; class Insecta; order Hymenoptera; family Diprionidae; genus Neodiprion; species Neodiprion lecontei. Next base: position 23,509,499 of record NC_060265.1, read on the forward strand.
GTACACACACGCAAGCACACGCACACACATACGCACGTATCGAAGGTACTTGAAAAAAGTATAATAAGTATCGCGCAAACCGGTGTGCCTGTGTTCGTCTTCGCGTGGGCGCACACGGTGTGTTTTATACCTCCGAAGCACCTTCTCACGTATCCGCACCGCACGAAGATTACGTTCAACACCGATGATATTCTACTTGGGAAGTAATCGCGGTGTGCCTGTAACCCGCGTTACGTATCGGATACAACGTACCCTGGAACGGCGGGTGCGGCAAGGGGGGAAAAAAGTAAAAAGAAAAAAAACGTCAACGGGATCAAGGATCGACCTGTTAAAATCGTGACCATGCACCCAGCGCTGCATCGATCTTTCACCGTTCTCCAGATCTTCGGATTATTATATGTTACATGTATATAATACAGGTATATAATACAATACATGTATGTGTGCATGCAGTGCGCTGTTCCTAGGTATGGAAAAGCCAACGTTACACAAGACAGAGAAACGGAGACGCGCGAATGTGCCAAAGAAAAGCAAGGAAAGAGGGTGAAAAAATCCTCCACCCGGCAAGGTTACACCCCGCGAACTCGGTGTGTCGCGTGTGTTATATATGCGCGCGAGCAGAGGAGATAGAGGCACGGGAAAGCGTACCCCGAAATTTCTGCCCCACGTAGAGGCTACCCCCACCCCGAGGACGCGTTCGCGCGAGGGCTGAGGGAGCGGGGTGGGGCGGTGGGGGGCGGGGGGGAGGGGGGGTGCAAAGCCACCCCACGACGCGTGGGGTGTCCGGTCGAGCCGAAGGTTGCCGAACGCGTCCGAAGTGCGCCAAGTGCCCCACACAGCAGACCCCACCGCCCCGCCATGGCGCAGCTATCCACAGTCCACTCAGAGATACGGCCGTCGCTGGACCATCGCTCCAGGTCCACGCCGAACTCTTGCACGAGCTCTCCGACCAGTGACAGCTACTTACTCGAGGGCCTCCGCATCGCTCCGCTCGAACACCGTACCTCCGGAGATATTTAAATACGCACGAATACCGGCAGTGTGACTTCTGCGGGCACATGGACCAACGCCGAGGAGATTGACGCGGCTGTGGTACGACGGGGATATCGCATAACGAGATTGATAAATAAATAAATAAGTAAATAAAGAAAGAAGTAAACACACGCCGCACGAGGAGTCGACGTGATATCTCTAATTACCGTATCCATCGACACCCTCGACCACCCCCCCGTCTCACCCCAGCCCCGCACCGCCCCTCCGGCTGAATGTAAATAATATATCCGATGATATAATTGTCGAACAACGAACGAGCGAGAGGAGCAGAGCAGTTTGTGAATGGTGATCGATTGTTTTTAGTTATTTTTTTGTTTACGCCTCTATCGTTTTCCTTCGCCTCGATCCTTGTATGTACGTACGCGCTCGTTTAATACGGTATTTTTATAATTATTCGGCGACGGAGGGGTTGTGTAATAATAAGAAAATATTTATTAAAACAAGGATAAAATATAAAAATTTCTTATCGTATTATATTTGCTGGTTTTGATAAAACGTTCAGTTCTGTGCCACATCGTCATGACGCTTCGCTGACGGTGAATCAACGATAATCTGTCAGTTCTTCGCCAACCACGAGGGAACCGACAAATTTTTAATTCAACGCTGTTTTGTGAAATGACAGTTTAACCGCTAGAGGATCGCGGGGGATTCTCGAAATCTCGTCAAAGATCGCCAGTGACAAATAAAATAAAAATTAAATTATATCGGTTTAACAGTTGTGAGCGTAACGTATGCGAAATTCGAATCTGTTGTAACAACGCAAGTCTGCTACGAGCAGTTTAAAAAACAAGGAAAGAGGGTCAGTGACAGTTTTTACAGACATGAGGAACATTTGACAGAAGTTTTATTTATTTATCAATCGACGCGGATATAACATTCGGTTTTGTTTTATTACGATTTAACGTTCTTTTAATTCAAATTTTCATCACGTTTTTTTGTGAATGGTGACAAAGTTTCGCAGAAATGCGGTGAAACCGCGCAATGCGATGCGATGCGATGCTGCAATTGCTTCGTGTTACCGACTATAAGTGACAATCTGAAGCTGGACCTTGTTTCTAGTTTTTGTCCGGGAAAACAAATCATTTTGTTGTTTTAATTTTCTTTTTCCCCTTTTCCCGCGGAAAGAAGATCAGAACTATCAAAATGAGGATCAAGATGCCAGCTGTCAGAATTGCCCAAGGTAAGTCGCCAAGAATTACTCGTAATTTCGAATTGAATATATCCTGATCTCGTCTCATTTTTTTCGTTCTCCAAAATTCCTCTATTTCACCGTTTCCTCGCTAAGGTATTTTGTCCCTGTTAAACGCGGGGATGCGAGAAACGGCCGTAAGAAGAGAACCAGTGTACTCTAAAAGTTGCGCGACGTGTTCTCCGGTAGTCCGAGTACGATTGTCACCTATCGTTCTTTTCTCCAATACGATCGCGACGTGTGTATTCCGAGTTACCGACTTATCACGCTCTAAAAATACCGTACTACATTGTAACATTCTCCGTTTCTGCGAGGAGAAGTAGAAGAAAAAAACTTCCGTCCAAGTACCAGCGGCTGTTTTTTCCTAACATGTTTCCTTTTCTCTGTATCTCGTATCTTCTCCCACGTAGACGTTGCGAGGCGAAGAAATGAAAAAAAAAGAAAAAAAAAAAAAAGTGAAACGCTAACGGTTTACATTCTTTTCGCAACTTGCGAATCAAGCGTCTTCCGTTGGACACATGCACTTCTCCTCAATTACAAATAGTAGGGGGTTAATTATGTGTGAAAGGACGTTGCTCGAAGCTCGATTATATTACAGTTCCCGTTTAGTCCGCGATACCGTAATTTCACGCGTTTTTTTCCGAACTTGATCGTTCGGAAATCAGTTGAAAATGAATGAACAAAAAAAAAAAAAGAGAGAGAAAACCTGCAACTCGTTTCGTCACTTGTTACCGCGAAAAAATAGCCGCGACCCTCGTCGCGCGATACCGAATCCTCGACTCTCGCGATTCCTTACTCCGCGCGTTAAAACTCGTCTGCCGCCTTATTTTCGCGAGGTTAACGACTCGCGGATCGTCGAGGGGTAGTTGGAGAATTTTTAATTAGTTGGTAACCCCCCCCGTCGGTTTCCCCTGACCCCCCTTCTTCATCTTCGGACGAGATCGCAAAAGGCGAAGCTCTCCTGAATTCTGCTCGAGGATGACGAGGGGGGGAATCGCGGCAGGGGTTACGGGGGTAGGGGACGGCGGGTGGGGGGCGCATTGTCATGCGCGAGTTTTTCACAGACTTTTCCACCCCCTCATCCCCCTTTCGCGTCGTCGTTTTCTTAATTACAACTGCGATATTCTTTAGTCCGCCCGATGGCGTCGGGGCGAAAAGATACCGGGGGCATCTTCGGATGACCCGCCCGTCGCTCTTGTACCGTCTCTCGAATCTACCTGTACGTCAGAGAAAAATCACAACGTATTTCCGATTGCGATTCCTTGTAACCGACGTCGTTCGATCAACCTGCGGTGATAACGAGAACCGTGCAGCGCGTACGTCATGGATTTCCCCTTTTACTCCACGCGGCTTTGCAGATGATTCAGTGTTTTCTCGTGTCAGTTATGAATTTTGACAGCTGCGGGCTAAGTGCGGTAAAAATACTCGAATTTTTTTTTCCGAGATTCTTCACAAATCAATTGATTCGTCAATTGATCCGATACGTGATTTCTGTCTTTTTCTCGGTTTCTTTCCTACCGCTAACCACCCCCCCCCCTCCCCCTCCCTCCTTTCGTGCTTTCAAAATTAAGCGATCAACGTCGAATTTCTATTGAATTTTAACGATGCGAACGTTACCTCCATCGGAGTTTCTCTTAACGATTCCATCACGTTTTTCGCTCATCATACCTGTCGTAAATTTTCCGCAATCATATTAACTGTTTTTCTTAGATCGATACGTCATTGAACACGAAGTTGTTTTCACACCGAACACAAGCGGAGATGATATACGGGCTACCTGTATATGGGAGAAATGAGTTCCGTTGCGCCTTGCGCTAGTTTTTCTCAACCTGTACAAAGTACAAATAGAAAAAAAAAAAAAAAAATAGAGATGGAAAACAACGATTTCTCAGTGAAGGAAGAATCCAAGTTCGATAGAAAGACGGACGAAACTAGGCGTTTGAAAACTAGATCTGCTCGCGTGAGAAAGATAAGAAAAAGAAAGCGAAAAAAATTGATATCCTCACAATGTGTTGTTGTTTTTTTTTCTCTCTCTCTCTCATTGCGCAATTTGATTGCACATAGGTATAACGCGGTCTTCTTGTACCGTCTCTTACACACATAATAATCGTAAAGCTACATAAGATGCGCTACACGTATGAATGTGTATAAATGTACTCGTATGTACGTATGTTTGTATGTACGTTGGCTACCGCGTATAACAGATAGCGTATAATATGTATAACTTTTGAACGGTATCCGTCGGTGCATTGTTTTAACAACGGTGTCTTTACACGTCAAATGGATCCGCAAGTGCACACGTAAGATACGTAAAAACTGTTATTTATTAAACAAAGTGTGTTTTCAACACCCGGACAACCCACTCTTTCCCTCCTCTCCTCCTTCGACACGTGTGACACATATGTGTCGTATCTATTAAATATTGTCTTTGATGTAACCCGTCGCCGTTGCAGGATCGTCTCCCTCTCCCTGTAACACACACACACACACACACACACACACACGCAAGCGCACGCTTGATCACCTTGTACCTACTCGCTCCTCTCTCTCTCTCTCTTCCTCTCTCTCTCGTCGTTAAGACACGGGCGCAAAAAACTCCACCTCGGCTATGCCTCTTCGGATTTGACTTCGGAGATGAACCTCCCGGGCCAAGTTCGTTCGCCGCGTGGCCCCGACCAACCAACCCTTTCTTGGCTCGCGCCCCGCACGCGCCCAGGTAAGGTGGCGTCGGATTATGTCACGGGACAGAACTGACCCGAAAGAGTACGGATACTCGGGCCGGTGCTCGTGGTTTCTTTCCTCGTCTCAGGGACGCAACGTGGGTGGCGCAAAGAATCGTCAACGGAAAAATCATGCCTTGCGGAAAATTGTAAAGGGATTGATCGAGAGTAATAAAAATTGAATGAAAATGAAGTTCCGAGATCGAAGATTCGTCGGAGATGGAAAATCGTGCGTGGGTGGTTCGACCACCCTCCTAGAGATGGCGCCAGGGGTCGTCGACGAACGACGTCGGGGTGCGTCGACGCAAATTATTATCAGTGTCAGGCGAGGAATAGAGAAGCTGCGGTGGGAACATCCGCATTTACAATTTTACTTAATTTTTTCTCGCGGAATCGCAAACGGTTCGCCGTTCCGAAAACAGACGAGACTGGCCAGCGCCTCGTTTTATCTGCACAATTTTCGCCCCACTATTTTCTGACAAAACTAGCCAAGGCTGTATATCGTCTATCCAATCTAGTCCCGGCAATTCCGTCTGAAATATACGATGGTTCGCTCCCATTTGCGGCCGAGGCTAACGTCAAGTGGGTTTATTTCGTACGTTTTTCTGGGGGGTCGAACTGCACGGAAGCCCGCGGTATACGTTCTATAGGTGTAACGATCGACTTTCGAAACATCACCGTGTACGGAAAGAGATTAACTTCGGTTATAACTGCCCCGGCTTATTGCCGCAGGTCCGACCTAACCGACCGTCTTTGTAAACCATTGACTGCTTACACTCCTTTCTTTAAGTTTATGTTCGGGGCCAAAAACAGCGCTACGTCATACGCGATACACCTAACGAGGATTAGCATCGGCGATACGGTCGGTATGTGTTATAACGGCGGCCATTTTGTATTTACCATTTTTATTCACCGGCTTGGACACACCTGCAGCCACCACGCCGCGCTCGCGCAACGCCTATCGCAAACATTCTATTACGTATACCGTTTCTTTCCTCTCCTATCCTCCTGTGCTCTGCAATAACGATCTGGAATTGATCAATCAAGGAAGTACCGAAACGAATATCATTTTGGAACAAGTCGAAGGCGATTGTAGCAACGGTCACGGGCTGACACACCGTCTGCGTATATTCGATTACGTTCTGCAGCCGGTACCGCGAGTCGTTGATCGTAAAATATAGCGATTGTTAATCGCAACGAATGAAGAAACAATCACCCGGATAGACCGATATGTACAAATTATTCCACGCCTGTGAATACCGATGATGTATCTTGTCGTCTTTCGGTCGCTTTTCCCACTCTAAATTACGGTGACAAATGTAAATACTACATTGTTGCAGGCTTAAGAACCGATACAGAATCATTTTGTGCCCATTATATCGGAGACACCTGATTCACGGGTTTAAATCTTGACCCCCTTGGGTAAAGACTATTAGCACGGAGGCAAAGTGCAGCGGAGCGGACTGACTGAGGACCGACTGACTGGTCAATGGTCAGGTAGCCCTGGACATCCCCCTTTGACCGAACGACCAACAAAGCCCACAATGCCCGAAGATTATTGCTTCAGAAGTGTTCACACCTTATGCAGGAGGTGAGGGGCTGCTGCGGGGCGGTGTCGGACAATGAGGGACAATGGCCAGGAAACCGACACTACAAACAACATAAATTTACCTTGTCCCATCGAACCGGCGCGGCGTCCGAGTGGCGCGTCTCTCTCCCTGTCTCTTTCTATTCTTCTTCTTATTCTTAGGCTTCTTTTTCTAAACGCCTATCTTTTGGGGTTTTCTCTACGCCCGACGTACGACGCTGAACGCCTACTATAAACCGTTTAAGGGTGTTTGAAGGCGTTTAAGAAAACTTACGGCTTAAGAGGTCGTAAAACTATTTTATCCGAGATGAAAAGCTCGGGAAATAACTTTACAGAAATTATCCTACTCCCGCCTACCTCGTACAACCCTCTCTTGCAAGTTTAAGTCCGTGAGTAAAGATTCGTTGCCGTTTAAAGAACGAGAGAGAGAGAGAGAGAGAGAGAGAGACAAACTTCTCTCGGTGAATGATTCGAACGGTATATACATCACACCTGTACGTATTCTTCGAACGGGGAGGGGATGCTGACGCGAATGCTGACTTTGCACCGACTCTCTCGATTTATTATATCACGCTTACGAGGTTGTTGATAAGCAACGTTCGCTCGGCGTATATCGCGAAAGTTTCTTGTACAAAATTTCACCTGCGAAAAAACGAGAGAAAAAAATCGTAGCGCGAAGGAGAGGAGAGAAAACCGTTGGAGGGGCAAAACGAAAATTTGAATCGCTCCATAGGCATACCATATACCGTATACCAACCAACCAACGTGCCTCGACGCCCGTTACACGAAAGAGGCAGAGATCGAGGGTACAACACACGTATGTGTCCGGACGTATGCGAGGTTCTATAAATAAAGTTTAGGAGAGCAAGTTCAGGGGAATAGGGAGAACGCGAGTGTTTTTAGAATCTCTTTTTATTTTCATTTGGCTTTTTCCATTTTTGACCCGAAGCCTCCGCGTACGCACGCACGTACATACAGATACGACACATGTACGTTAGTACGGATCGTCGTTTATACCGCACACCGTGTAACGAAGCAATTTCTGTGTGCCCTTGCATACGGCACTGCAACGTTTAAACGCCCCCTGACCGAGGACAACGAAAACAGACGAGGATACCCGGGTGAACTTCTTTCGGTTTTTAGAGTTTATTAGATCTCTCCGAAACTCCGCGGTCTCAAAGGAGGACCTCTCTACCTCCGAGCGAATGGGAGAGAGACGGATGGATAGAAACGTCTTGGAGTATTTTCTTGCCAAGGCTTTTAACTGCCAGGCACGTAGTCCGACGCTCTGTGTAGTCCAGTTATTTTAAAAGTTATCTACTTTTCCTCGACCCCACGCGGCGAGGTCGAACGGTCAAAATTGACTCTTGAGGCTGAATCATTTTCTGCTGTACTTGCTCCTTCTTCTTCTTCTTTTATTACAAATTACCTAAACTCGATGCACGGTTGGGTTGGTTTTACTCGAAACTAGACGTCGGAAAAGTCTTAGGTAATCGAGTACACACCTGTATACATGTACACCTACACGTTCAGTTCCCGTCTCAAAGACGGATAAAAGATCTCAACTGAGCCAAGACCGCGCCCGTTTGATTCTTTGCGCCGGAAAGGGAAGCGACAATTTTCAACGCGATCAAGCGCCGCGGTTCAAGCGGGACAGGAAATTTGCTTTAACTTAAAATGTGAGCACCGCAAAATAAAAACACCGCACGAGAGAAATTTAAGAAATCATGTCCGGCCATTGCGACGTTGATTTGAAGGGGAAAAAAACCTCGAACCGAGACATGCGTATATAGTAAAAGCGGCGTGGCCGATTCCCTGTGGGTATGTACAATTATTTCCTCAGCTCTCGATTGGCGCACTCCTCGTGCAAAGGCACGACGGGATAGTTTCGTATTTTTTTTTTTTCTTTTTCTATTTTTTTTTTCTTTCGGAACAATAATTGCCGGCTACTGGACCGATGGCGCTGAAAGATGGGACCAGGAGGGGTGACTTTCGGGGCAGTGGGGTGGTCTCCGAGTGTGATTCTTTTGTTGACTTCTTGGGCAATGGGGTCGTGATTCGCGGGGGGTTGCGATGGAGTTTTTCAAAGTTGACGCAAATATCATTCATTTTTTCGGTCACCGGGTTCCGATGAAATTTTTCAAGACCCAATTTTCCGGCATTATAAATTTGATTCATAGTTGAAAATTAATCCTTCGCTGCGCATCTCTCGACACTATATAGATAATTTTTTTATTATTTTTTCATTCTTATCCTTCTTCTTCTTCTTGTTCTTCTTCTTAGCGAGTTCTTCCTCCATTTCTCGTTTATGATCCAACTCACGTATTTCTAGTTGACAATGAATTGCTTTAAGAAAATTATTCCTAAGGTGTTGGGATAGCTGATGGTCAGGTTCGGTAAACACCCTTCTCCGTACAACAGTTTTCACGGAGGAATTCAAACGTGTCGAGGTGTGACCGAGTGTGACGGAGAGACACGATTCGACCGCTGAATGAGAGTAGGCGGTATAACCTTTGACCTAAAGAATTGAAAAATTGGCTTTTGTCGTGGGTATGCCTATGCTGCCGAGAGTAGCTAAACAGCTGATGGAACAAACCCGAAATGATCGAACGAATTTTTTCCGAGCGACGTTTCAAGTTCACCGAACTTTTTTATGCACGTCTATTCGGCTGGATTAATTTACTCAAGTGCGGCTTGTCGTTGAGTTCGTGGCGAGAAGGACACGAGATTTTTTTTAAATGAAAATTTTGTAAATTATTTAATATTTGTAACTTCACGCTTGCGATTTAACGAAGAGAATTTTCGCACTCCCGTTGACCGAAGGTCGTGCAGGGCGCATATCTGCTAATTAGGAACTCGTATGGCGCACATGCGTCGAGTTACATTATTCAGGGGAATGCCGAGCTCCGAAACTCACGGTACACCGGGCAGCGATAAAAGGTAGAACACAAAACAGAAAACACGGTGTGGACAAACTTTTGCAAAACTCGCTGACGATGAGAGTAGCGAAATGGGTATAATATACAACCGCAATAATTAATAAATTTCAATTTTGATTGCTGCGGTGATATTGCGGTGAAATATTAACGTCGTTACGAAAGGTATTTATTTTTTTTTATTTCAATCCATCCCCATTCTAAAATTTATCACAAAATGAATCCCCACAACGATCGCACACTCATTCTGAAAAGTATTGAAATTTGAAACAATGAAAGTTACCATCGACAGCCTAACGAGGCATATCTTCGATTTAATCGATGCCAAAATATAAGATTTCCTTCTCAGCGGTGTCTCAAAATTTTGTCGAAATGTGGTCAAACGGACATGTGCGAGACACCTGGACGCATAACTGTATTCAGTCCGATCCCACATGATTTATTTTGATGAAAATTTCACGAAAGGGTTTTTTTCTCACTCTGAAAGAGGTTGAAAAGAGGGACAGGTCAACTCTAGGACCTGTTTGCCCGATTTCAATGGACAATGTCCTGCCCGGGACAAAGGCCACCTAGATCCTCCCACGATACGCATGAGGGGCGCTCTCGCGGTCCATTCAACCGATCCGTGAGAACTCCGTTTCATATTTTTCATAACTCTCTGCAAACGGGATGATATTTTTCTGCCACACACCCGCCGTTTCGGCGTCCGTCACCTCTGGTCACTGATTCCCTCCGCTTGTCCGTCGGTCGACGTTTTAGCCGGACTTATCCAAGGCACCTGTGGGCCCCGAAATCCGTGAGAGAAAAGTAAAATCCATCGAGAGTCAGTTCCAAGTTGAAGGAGGCAGAAAGCTTTTTTTTTCAGTTCATGGCGCCTGCCGTTATGCAACCAACCTAGCAGTGATGTATTACCGGTACTATCAACGAACATTTCTTACACATGCCCATATTCCGATTAACAAACCGCGGGATTTTGCGTCGAAGCAACGGAAGGCAACGACAGGTGAAAAAAAAAGTATAAAAATTGGGTGCCTTGTTTATCGATGTAACGTACAAGCTCACCTCTGGGACAACGTTTCCCTAAAAGAAAGCTGGAGAGAAAAAAATGCGTCACCATTTTGAATCCTTTGTCTACCGTACGTTTCGGGGGAGACGGAACGGGGACCGGTCTAAAAAACTGTTACCCCTCAGGTACGCGTATATATATATATATATATATATATACATATATATATACACATGTATGTGTATAGCCGACAGTCGTAAGGGGGTTTTAAAAAGTGGGGGATTTTCTATAAAAATTATCCCCACTACCCCGAGGGTCCTTTTCATTCTTTGATATCCTGTTCGGCTCTCGCCAGCGCGGGGATCTTCAGTTAGCATCCAAACATGGACCAAACAAGATCTTACACTACCGTTTTAATTTGCGAATGAAGATAATTTGCGGTACTTTCGATCGTATCCGTGAACTTTGCCGATCGGCGATGCAAAATGGGTGGATTGAAGGAATCGAGTGAGCTTGGACGGTGCCTGGTTTGACGAATACTTGCTTCGTAATTACGAGTGATGAGTGGATGAAGACCGTTTCTGTACGCGTAGAGATCAGTGATATTAATCGGAACGCGATGCGGATAAAAGGTGAATGTTTAATTGGTTGAAAATTTCGCCTTGAGCCTTGAGCCCCGAAACGAGGTGTCGGCATTCGACATTCGTGCATCATAGGACAGCTGATCTCCTGAGATGGGAATTATAATTGAAAATTAGCCGATTGGTTGCCGTTGATCCGTTTAGCAGCTGTACCGCTGGGACGCTGTTCCGTTACGGCTTTATACCTATAGTGTGACTTTGATAGACGTTGAGGTAAAAACGTACGTATATAACGCGTCGAGGATCGCCGAAGGCGGTGTCCTTGTTAGTACCTACGGCGTCCTGTCAAAACGACCAGAGGACACATCGAAACAATCGAATTACGATCATCCCCAGGGCGAGTCCCGACCCAAACCAATAATTCGATTACCCATTAGTATTGACTCTCGCCAATTTCCTTTCGGGTCCGCCGACCGGAGTACAGGAAATATCGCAACCTTGCGACAACTTTGACGATCGAACTCGGATTGAGATTCTCGTTAAAGTATTGAAATATTTTTGGAATTGATATCTTCCCCTCGTCGCCTCTGCCTTCCGATACGAATCGAATCGACTTGCGGTATCTCGGAAAATTGATTTCGGTAAATAAGAATCGACACTCGGATATAACGCGCGGTTACAGAAAAATTACCACGCAATAAAAGAACCACCCTGTATATCATGGCCGGGCATTACGGATGTATGGACCAATTTGTAAGCAATCCAACTTGTAGTCGCGAACCGATATTCCATATACTCTCTGCACCTTATCTTTTCCTCATATACATCCGCGGGACGCGAAATAACAATACCCGACACACATCGACCGATGCGACGATGCTGCAGTTATATCGGCTAGATTCGTCGTCTATCTCGAGTACTATGTATACCTAGTTGTACGTACGTACGTTACGTATGTATGTACCTTGGACGCGCGTGTAATGCCGGCGCGGTTCGAGGCACGAGTTTTGGTCCAGGCAACATCTGCCCCCGAAAAAACAAAAGCCCATTGTCGCTAACGACCGGTCGCACGTCTCTTGTTTCTAACCGAGCGCTTTTCAATCGTAGGTGCTCGCATAACGGACTCTGCTGGTCTATTCATCTTCTTCCGAACTTTTTTCCTTTCTTCGTTGCTATTATTTTTATTTTCATTCACCGCGTTAGATTTGCTTTTTTTTTCTCTTTTTTTTCAATACAACCCTCCCAAATTCAAATATCCTTACGCGGGACGCGGTTGATTCGACCAATTTTCTATGCTACGACATGAAAATCTTGGACCTTGCCGGCAGTGGAATCTGTCTTTACTTGTCGCTATCGTTGCGTTTGAATATTTTTCTTACACGTACGTTTCGCGGACAATGTATTTTTTTTTTTTTGTTTTTTCTTTGGGGGGCAAGCGCCCGTCTATTTCCCGCGCCTACGCTTGTTATACCCACTCTTGTTTGTTCGGTCGATCGGGTCGAAAGATTCTCGAAGAAGGCGCATGTCGCGGGGGCGAAATCGCGAAACTAAGGAGTGGGATGAGACGTTACGATTTCTATAAGGACGATTTGGCCACAAGGAGGTCCTGAGGTCATCCGCAGACGTCGCAACTCACTTTTAGGGTCCTTGAAGAGCATTTCTGGCAGCCGTACGATTTCCCGTTATACGTTGGCATTAACATAGAGATTGGCAGCGTTTCATATATCGATCCGTCCACCCCGCCTCCGAGTCTCCTCTCGCTCATCTCTCAACCACTCTTCGCGGAGTCGAGTGCTCACACCCGCCACCTCCGACTGCCCCCTGACAGGGTGTCTGGCACGAATTGTTTTTCCTTTTCACCTCGCGCCCGGCTGATCCGACCTCTTTTCCCCGTTTTAACCCCGCTCTCGCCCCTTCCGCCTGGAAAAAAAAAGAAATAACGAATTCCCCAGGGGTGGAGTCTCCGCTTGACCAACGTCCAAGGCGCAAGCTCGACTCGCAGGCTCCACCCTTGCGGGGAATTTCACCATCGACACGTGGAAATTTGAAAACCTGACATTTATGCTTGTTCCAGCGGAAACGTCTCAAGGCTCCAGCCCGGACACGGTGCAATGCGGGGGATGTCGGGCCTCCTATCCTCTCGGGGACATCGTCAGGTTCATCGAGCACAAGGTGAACCACTGTCGGAGCACCCTTCAGGGCTGTCACAGCCCGCCGCCGGCCGCTGCCCCCGAGGACTCGGACCCCGAGGACGCGCTCGCCCTGAAGAACGACCAGGAGAAGCTCAACTCGGTGCCCAGCATATCGGCGCCGATCAACAAGCGCGGCAGTCGTCTCGAGAGTCCGCCGACGCCCCAGGGCTCCGGATCCGACGGCGGCAGCCCCATCGAGCTCAGGGCAAGCGCAAGCTCCACGCCGAAGAGAAGACTCGAGGAGGACAAGGAGGAGTTACCTAAAAAGCCTAAGACGGAATCGGTCGATGCCGACACCAACACGACCAGTTCCGGTAAGCGGAAAATGGGGTCGCGAGAGAGAGAGAGCGAGAGAGAGAGGGAGCCGTCGGCGAGTTTAGATCGGTTCTTCAAATTGTTGGTTCTTTTTGTTTATTTGTTTCTTCCTTCGTTTATTTTTTTCTTCTACTTTCATAAGTTGACCATTGATCCTGCGATTGACGCGCCCGTGATCCTGGAAAGGGGAAAGAGCGAATGAAGAAGATGAAAAAAAGATTTTTAAAAGGACACTCGCAGCGCGACATGTGACGATCGGCACGGTCCACCGATCCCGAACAATGAGCGAGAGAGAGGGAGAGAGACGCGCCTCGTTCGATTTTTGAATTTAAAACCACCCCACGATAGGTATGAGCGTAGGGGGTGAATTTTGCCCATTGTCAACCTCGACGAGCCATGTGCTGAAAGGGTTAACGCGCCACTGTCACCGTGCTCAGTGCGGTGAATATCGAAGCTCATGCGGGATTTTCTTTGTTGTTTACTTGTTTGTTGCTGATTTCTTCTTTTTTTTTTTTTTTTCACCTTCGTCAAATTGAGGAAAATTGTCCTTATAATCGAAAATATCGTTACCCGAATAGATGTGCAACTGGTAAAGTCATTTCGATTACCTCTAGTCTGCTGTGTCGAAATTCACTTTATACCAATGAAAACTATTTGACGAAGTTGCCGATGTTCATTGTTAGTTAGTAGTTATTTTACTTTAAAAATATGAGTGCATTAAAAAAACAGGATATCGTCTGGATGATAATTCTCGTTGCAAAAAAATACGTTATTCAAATTATGACGAAAAGATAACTCGGATCAATACTTGAATACTCTGGAATGAAATCACTTTTCCAGCTGAAGGTATCAATTAATACATATTCACGAAGTAGTTACAGATTAATTTTTTTTTTTTTTATCGTCTCGTACTTATCGTTTTATCCCAACCGTCGAACAACATTACATAAACAGACAATGCTTGTCGTTGAATTTCGTTACCTGTAGTCATCTAACAATTTGACAACTTGGAATGGCGTGAATTAAACAGCATCAATTTTTTCCATCGGAATGAGCAACGGGGTTTCGGTACAGAAAATCTCTGTGCAGGTCGAGGGACAAATCTCTCGGTCGTGACCACGACACGAACCACTGACGTTGATAAAAAGCGCATCCCAATAAATAACTCGAGATGATCCCTCAATTACGCATTCGGCGTGTAAGAGGATCTTCCGGTCGCGTCTCTCCTTTGAGTCCTGCAGGACGAGAGGCAGGCGGCGTGCCGCAGACACCCGGAGGACGACCCCTGTCGCACACCCTGCGAGCGTGGAGAGGATATGACTGCCGCGTGATCGCGTGGACGGCACACGAGGGCATTTGCTTTAACCCCTTGGCGCAGGTTTTTGTCGAAAAGTTTTTGTAACCGAACAACCTCGAGCCCAATTAGAGTCCTCCCATTGTGATGCCACGTGGCGACGTAGCCGTGACCCAACTGCACGAGCCACTCGCTTTAAATACGACGAGGTGTTCCTCGCTCGGCTGCCTACCTTCCTTCCTTCCTTCCTTCTTTCGTTCCATCCTTACTCGCGTGATCATGCACCAGGTACAGATACCGCCGAAGGGGTGAAGCGGATCGTGGCACCCCGAGTCTCTAACGAAACCTGTCATCGCCCTGCGCAATTTCTCCATCTCGAGACACGTCAAACGAACTTTTTTTTTCGCTGCTTGACGACGTGACGCGCGATATTGAGAGAGTGAGAGAGAGAGAGAGAGAGAGAGAGAGAGAGAGAGAACTTGTCGCCTTTATAGCCGTTACAGCTCGGAAACAACGCGAGCAGGTCGCCGTGTAAGCCGTCGAAATTGACACCCAGTCCGTTACGCGGCGCGATATACGCAGATTTGATATCACGCGTCAGGATTGTCTGTCGAATATTAATTTTCGAATGGGGTGAGATATGTGTATATGTATACTTTTTCTTCCGTGATTCCCCGTTCCGCGTATGCGGCCTTTCTTATTTCATCCCCCCCGGATTCTCGGTTCCTCTCAGTTTCCCGGTTTTTTATGACGCTTTTCCGACCCCTTACCAAAGACCGCCCAAGGCGATCTGCGAATTGCGTGTCAATTGGCGACCGACACACGCGGTCGAGATCCTGGAAAATACGCTTCCAGCCTCGGGTATCCGGGAGCAATCTCTCTTCCGCTATCTTATTCATCTTGTATCCTAACGCGTGTACAACTTGGCGAGAAACTCGCTACCTCCGGGTCCGAGTTTAGGTATACGATATACGTACATACGGACAAGGAGAATTTCTCAACTTTGTTCTACAGTATGACATTAGGAATGTCTTGCGGCGAGACGCGAATACGACGTAAACGGCTTAAGTACCTTCTACTCGACAAACGGCAGGACGGACAAAGTTGGCTGACCGCAAGGTACAAACCGACCGTGCAGTCCCTTTGTCCGATATAAAAATAACAGACTCCTCTCGCCGCGAAACGCGTCCAGACGCGGACGTTTCGTCGGATATTCCTCGCACCATGTGCCCATAATCTGAGAGTGATTTTTTTTCCACGACAGTTCCCTCTCGGTTTTTGCTCGCGTTAACATGTCCTCTCCTTCTGCTTTCTGCTTTCTGATTTTCTTCAATCGTACGGTTCGGACGAAGCCGCGGGGGGTGGGAAACGGGTCCAGGATAAAGGTTCAAAAGTTGGGGTGATTAGTCGAGCTCGAGAAGCTGCGTCATGGTTTCGGAGATTATTCCACCGAGGTAGATCAGAGCAGCGCGCGAATCATTCGGGGATCTCTACCTGGACCAGGTTCGCGTGCGTCGTCGAATTTTGTCCCCCTTTTGCGGCTTCCGAGCGCCGATGCACAACCCTATCGTCCTTCGGCCCGACAACAAAGTGCATACGCCGAATACGTCGGCTAATCGATATTTTAATATAATCAGAGCCCGGGGATGACGCGTGGCCCTGCACCTTTGTGACGTTATACTGCAGCCCCGATGCAGGAAAATTGAAAGGGAAGAACGACGCTAGAAATCAAAATCCCAATATCGAGCGCTTGGATCTTCGTCTTCGTGCTTTTGGGCTGCTCATCGACAAACGCGGCCGTCGCATCTAGCCGACGTGACGCGAATTCGAAACTTAAATTCTGCCCGGCATTCGTGCAACACATGTCTTTTACTGTGCCGAATTTCACGGGCTTCGAACCCCCCGCGCACGTGTCGTTTACACTAAAATTTCCCGCTTTATAGAGAGCCGCCTTTGATAACGCGTGTAAACTTTCGCGTCCGCGATATATGTATATAACGTATATGCGGTTGGTCGATGTGTCTCGAAAGTTTTCTCGACGTCCTTTTTGAACAGCGGGTGAATCGGTCTTCGGAAGAATTCTGATCTATCGGATTGCAAGATCCGGTTCCAGTGAAACGTCGGTGCAGCATGGATTTTTTTTTTTTACGAATTCGACCGATTCTTTTTCCCGAATAAATGTTCTCCGGATCTCCGATTCTCCCGGGGCTGCGGGGCAAGTCAGGCTTGTTTCGAAAGTGACCGAACAATTTTCTGCAGAAAATCGGGGTCCAAATTGCCTGGCAGAGCGTTTAGAGCGAAATTGTTTGGAAGAGCATTGTTTAAGGATGAGTTGAACCTTGGCCGTTCGTTCGACTCTGACTCGGAAGTGCATCTGCGCTCAGCAGCTCCCCAACCTGCAAGAGGGACGCGGAATGTACGGGAGGTAATTGTCGACGATGGATAAATCGAAACTATTCTATCCCCGAAGCACAACGCGGTGCGATCTTTCGCGGCTTTTGAATTTTCAGCGAGATTTCGTCCCGCGGTAAAAAATAATCCTAACGGATGGCCGGTCCGTCGTTTGCATATGAAAAGTACACAGAGTCACCCCCGTTAGCCCCCCCACCCCAATCGATAATACTTTCTATAGACTAGGCTCTGCTTATCTTTTACCCTTGCGGCGCGGCGCCGCCTTTTCTTCGACTACACAAGGGGAAGTTGGCAATATTTTCGACTTCCGGACAGAAAGAGAAATTCGTCACGCGCCGTTATAACCGCCCCGACTTCTGCGGATCAGCCCATCCTTGGACTTGAAACAATGATCTTGATTTTTAAAAAGTTTTTTTTCACGCTCGAAAAACTCGTTCCTCGAATGACTCGGGAGTTTTTCCTACTGGCACCTAATTATCGACGCTTCGAAGTTCGCGCCTTGCGCCGTCCGGGAACTCGATAGCAAAAGGTGCTTTCCGCAGCGCCTCGATCTAGCGACGTGTCGAATTTGGAAACCACTTAAAACAAAGGATCCTCTCCAATTCGACACGCCACGATCGCCTTGTTCTCCCTTCGCTACCTGCCCATTCGTACAACCAAATTAGTTACCCGGTGGTTCGGCTGTGTTCGAAAAATCATTTCCGACAATTTTACTCGAGGTGATTTTCGAAGGTGCAACAGACTTCCGTGACAGGCATAGAGGCGATAGTTTTATAAACGTGGATCAACCCGGGTGCAAAATTTAAGCAACAAAGTATTGCAGTTTCATCGAACGATCGAAAGAAATTTTAAATTCAAATGGGCAGCTAACAAGATCTCGGCTTTAAGTCGCTTAGCGAACAAAGATTTCTTCTCGCAGTCTCCGGACTCCCGTTTAATTAAGATCAGTTTATTTCGTTGACGGTTCTTTGTCCCTGATCGATTTTGCCGCTTGTACCTGGTAATCCGCAAATTTTCATCCGTTAAAGCGCACGCGTTTCGTTTAATTTTATCACGTCCATGCTTCTAACCTGAGTGTGAAAAATTGGAATTCTCACAAAGGGTTTTCATCGGCGTTTCGGACAGTCTAGTCGTTAAGCTTGACCGCGTGCATGAATCTGCGGGCATGCAGGGCTATATGGGTGTATAAATAACGGTAGGAATTTTCTTCGCTCGGAGAGTTATACGACCCGTTGAAATATGCTTTTGCGGTTATGTCTTGCGTCCTTTCAAGAGGGTCCGCGAAACACATGGCGATGGACCTTTTCACCGAGGGTGAAAAACTGAATTAATAAAATCCGGCGGTAGCCGCGAACGACGTGGGCGATGTCGTCGACGCCACGTGGGGCGTGAAAAATGACCGAAAATCTGATATTCCCGGATTAAAAACATTGAAATTCAAAACCGCATCCCTGCATCCCCTTGCCTCCCCCCCGGCCAGGGACAGAAAGTCGTTAAGGGTCAGTTTCATCCCGCTCCACATCCCCCGCTTATTGTCGGGGATATTATTTTTAAGCCCTCCTTCCAGCCCCGTACCACCCGATATATACTATATAAGGCTCTGCAATTTGACACAGACGCGCCGTTTGAATCACGAATTGAATTCGTTCGGCGATTGAAAATTAAGGAGGGATGAAATTGATACCCCCGGTTGCTCCGCGTCTCTCGACGGGGGTGATATTTTACGATTTGCCGCACACCGGGTACACTGACCAGTCCCGATACACTCTCACCCACAAATCGACGATTTTGCTTTTTACACATCCACAATA
The DNA here is from genome assembly GCF_021901455.1 of Neodiprion lecontei. Taxonomy (NCBI): domain Eukaryota; kingdom Metazoa; phylum Arthropoda; class Insecta; order Hymenoptera; family Diprionidae; genus Neodiprion; species Neodiprion lecontei. The sequence goes on from NC_060265.1 coordinate 23,528,596, forward strand.
CAAATCTTTGCGGCATCTAGGGGACGTGCAGTTCGGTCAAAGCTTGAGCCATGTATCGAGTTCGCGTAAATATTCGGCTCACTTTCTCCTTCCCCATCCATCTCTATTCTCCTTTACTTACGTTTTGCACTTTACGAAAGAGTCGGAAGACTTGTTTTATTGTTGGTGAATAATAAAAAAAAAAAAAAAACCTGCAAGTTTACTTTTGACAAGTAAATATATGTTTGAAGAAATGGTAGATCAGCTCAACTTCTATAATTTGTTTTTTTTTTTTTATATGGCATACATTTCTGAAGTAATATTTGAAGCATTTTTTAACCAATGGATTGCAAAAACGGGTCGCAACACGACGTTGACACCTACCCATTAATATCAATCGCCATTAAATTCAACGTCATTCCTAGAACCGTTCTTTTAATATCATAATTTGCAATAGCAATTCAATTTCACAATGGTGACACTCGGCGCCTTGTCTTGTCGTACCTAGAGTTACGCAATCCAATCGAGCGTCGTCCCGTAAGAGCACCAAAACGGCGGTTTTGCAATAACAGCGCGCAACATGTTCCGCCCGGCTAACCATAAATCAAAATTAAAAAAGGCTGTAATAGTGTGACGTGGGATCCGTTGTACCGGAATAAGACGATCAGTTTGACCGCTCTGTTGCAGAACCGAGATGGCTCCAGTGTTCCCAGTGCGCCCGCAGGCTGTCCTCGGCGTGGGAGCTTCTTCAGCACGCGCAGAGCGTCCACGGGGCGAGACTTTACACGTCCTCGTCACCCTCGGCGAATTCATCCTCCAACACACCAGCCCCAAGTCCTCCGACGCAGACGTCGACGCACACGCACCACCTGAGTCCCCCGAACCATCTGAACCTCAGCGGTAAATCGACGGGAAGTTCGTCGGCGGGTAATTCTTCCGGGGGTGGAAACACGAGCGGAAGTAGCGGCAGGCAGCTTCAGTCCTCGGCTTCGCTGGTCGGCGATCCTCTGCACAGTTTTCTCAGACTTCCGCAGCACCTCGAGAGGAGCTTTCCGCCGATGTTCAGGCCGGACTTTCTCGCTCTGAACCCCCTCGCCTCGTACCGGGGACTCCAGGACCTCCAGACCGCCACCAGGAACCTGCAGAACCTCGGAGACCCGCTCCGCGGGATGGACGGCCTGAACCTCGGCGACTCCCTCGTACGGAGTTCACTCGACTCTTTGAACAACGCGAGGAACCTGGCGAACCTGGCCGAGCTGTCCCACGGACGTGGGCTCTCGGGACAGGCGCATCCACCACCACTCGAAGCGAACCTGGATTTTTACTCGGCGCGCCTAAGGAGCCTCGCTAACCCTTCCTTAGGCGCGGCTCCGAATCCCACCCCAAACACGCCGTCGAACCAGGGCGCGGTGGTCAGCGTGCAGCCGATCCAGCCACCGAGTCCGGCGGCCAATCCGGCGAACCTCACCCACAACAGCATCCAGAAGGAGAACTCGCCCCCGTGCTACACCCAGAGTCCGATCGGCGGTCACCACAACAACAACAATTCCACCGACAGTGACAAGACCAGTCCGCCGGTAGCCTCGACCCCGATAATCGCCGACTCGGAGACCGTCTACACCTGCGAGGTGTGCGAGAAGAAGTTCCGGTTCCAGTCGAACCTGATAGTTCACCGAAGGAGTCATCAGGACAAGGAGCACGCCTTCCAGGAAACGATACAGGACACCACGGCGACCAGGTGCGAGATATGCGAGATCGAGGTGCCGAGCTTTTCCGAACTGCGAAAACACATGCGGAACGAGCACCAGGAGGCGCTTAACGTCGCGTCGAGTCCCCAGGGCAGCGTGGAGACGGTACCGGACGACGGGAGCAGCTGCGACGAGAACATGGACCTCGACGAGGGCGAGGAGACGGACGCGAAGCGGGAGGACAACGAGGAGAACACCCCCGAGGACCTGAGCACCACTCAGGGTCAGAGCAGCGAGGAGGGCGGAACGCGGGTCGACCAGAAGCCGAGTCTGGTCGGTGACCTGATGGAGAAATTCGGGCTGAGCAACATCGCCCAGTACTCGGAGGCCTACAGGCAAGCGCTGCAGGAGAACCATCGGGGCGGTTTCGTCAAGACCGAGTCGCCGTCGAACCTCGTCAACTCCCTGAACAACAACAAGGAGAAGGACAGCGCCCTCTCGCCGACGAATTTCAACTCGTCGACTACGCCGAACATCTTCTCAGGTCAGGGATTTCCCCGTTCGGCCGGGCCCGACTTCGGCGGTCTGTGGCTGCCCAGCCCTCACTATCTGGAAAACAACGAATTCCGGAAGGCCTCGAAGGCCACCACCTCGAGTCTGTCGCTTCAGGGACTCCCCAGTCCGTTGCTCAAGAAGGAACGGAGCGGCAGGAACGACACGTGCGAGTACTGTGGCAAGGTCTTCAAGAACTGTTCGAACCTGACCGTTCACAGGCGATCGCACACCGGCGAAAAACCCTACAAATGCGAACTGTGCTCATACGCCTGTGCCCAGAGTTCGAAGCTCACGAGACACATGAAGACCCACGGTCGTCATGGCAAGGATATTTACAGGTGTAGATTTTGCGAGATGCCGTTTTCCGTGCCAAGCACGCTGGAAAAGCACATGCGGAAATGCGTCGTCGTGCAGCAGGGCCAGAAGATGGGGATGCCCTACTCCGGGAGTCAGGACGAGGACTCGTCCTTGAGCACGAAGGATACTTGATCCTGGAACGTCAGTCTTCCCCCTATACCGCCACTCTGGCCCCACAGGCCGCCGTATCCGGTGTACTAGACGTTCGTCGCGTTCTTCCGGCTAGAGGCCAGAAACATCCCTTCGCCACTTTTCCCAAGACTCGAAAGACACGGACGATTTACCCATCCTCGTTTATACTTTCGAAAGGGTAGGTGAAACGCGCGGATTGTCCGAGTCCCTGCAGATGATTGCCAAGTTTTTGTTTCCTTTTTTTTGCATCCTTCTCGCAACACGCGCTGAAGAATATCGGGAAGGAAACATTTTTTTTTTTTATTTTGCTCCCTCCAAACCCATCTGCAGTTTAAAGGTTCAGCGATTCGCGATGTTATCGCGAGGATGTGTCAGACTGGCGATTGGATAAATGCCAAATGCGAATTCGAATGGAAAGTCAATTTCCCCGAAGACAAGTTATGCTAGTGAAAACTGTCGGATTTCGAAATTCGCCAATCAAATATCGAAGCTCTATGGTCGACGGTCGAAGGCTGGAAATGCCTGGAACAATAGTACTCAATACTAGTTGTCAGCAACCTCGGAGAGATGATATCCGCAATACGAAAAAGAAAAGAGTCGCTTTGAGGTGTAACAAACTTAGAACGAAAACGTTCCAATAGCGAAGACTGGACGAGAATAAAATCAATATAAAATTTTAAACGAAATACTTAAACCCCATTAATTTTATTCAAATAAATGGTTACCATAATGAGTCTCATACCCCCTATCAATAACACTTGCGAATAATTAATAAACAAATAATAGTAATAATAATAATAATAATAATAATAATAATAATAATAGTAATAATAATAATAATAATAATAATAATAATAATAATAATAATAATAATAATAATAATAATAACAATAGGAGTAATAAAAATCACACACGTACACATATACACAAAATAAAACACACACTATGAATAGTAACTTTATTATCATATTATAAAGATTATTTATTTAATAATATAATATATCGTAATATATATCGAAACTTTAAAACTATGAATGTACTAGTACGTTTTTGTACATTGTGTAGTAATTTTTTGAAAAACAACGTGTCGCTTTGAAAATGGCGCATTACAGTTCTGTATATAATAAATATTCACTCTATTATGTATTAATATCGAGTAAGAAAAAATATTAATTTACATAATAATTATTACGTGCTACCCATATGTAATTTAAGGTCTAGATCGATTATGTGTAAAATGTATCATACCTATTATAATTATTATCACTATTACGACTACTACGACTATTATTATTATTATTATTATTATTATTATTATTATTATTATTATTATTACTATTACTATTATTATTGTTATTATTATTACAATTATCATTATTACTATCATTGTCATTATTACAAATTAAACGAAACGTACATTATTTTGTTCCGATATTAAGTTATTATTGAAATGTTTTTAATAGTTAAGAAGATGCCAAAGTTGTCTAGGTTTATCGTCTATTATCTATATATTGTACACGTGGTGTCTGTGAGGGAAGATATGTAACTATAAATTAATCGCGTTCTTCTAAGTTATTTCTGCGGTGTTTGTGAGAGTGCAGACCTTTTTGATTCAGATGATTTAAAAAAAAAAGTTATATCGTTGATTGGATCTAACTTCCTTTCCAGTCACCCCGCTGTCACGTTTTATTATCGTACTATTATTGCCTATTATTGTACGTATCAGTTCATTCGTTGATTATATTTATTATTACTATTATAATTATGACTATTATTATCATCATCAACATCATCATCGTCATCATCATCATCATCATCATCATCATTATTAATACTATTACTATTATTATTATTATTATTATTATTATTATTATTATTATTATTATTATTATTATTATTGAAGTCGAAATACCCGTTTCGACCTTCGTAAAATCAAAGATTCATTACATTCTTGATCCTACGAAAGCCGCGAGCGATTTCGATCTTCAATATTTCGAAAATTCTGTTTCTTGCCCAAGACTGAGGTTTTTTGAATATATTATTAAAAATATTATTATTATTTGAATGAATTGTTTTTTTTTTTGGTTTTTTTTTTCTTTTTTTTTCATATTTGTTCAATCAAGATCGTTTTGTCGTTGTAAACTTTTTGAAGAGAATTGTTCCTAAAAAATGTAGGCAATAAGGATGAAAAGAAGAGATAAAGTGTGTGTGTGTGTCTGTGTGTGTCTGTGTGTGTGTGTGTGTGAGAGAGAGAGAGAGAGAGAGAGAGAGAGAGAGAGAGAGAGAGAGAGAAATAATAAAATAAGCAAAAGGAAAAAAATGGGAAAACTCATATCAGATAGTTTTTGGTGTTAGAAATGTACGGCTCTAGATAAAATCTCGTTATCTAGTTAAAAATTTGTTAGATAATCTCATATACGTACCGGGCCTGTTTATATATGTACGTGTATGTGTATATGACTATATCCCTATATACGTACATGTATATGTATATATATTATGTAAATAAGGCACTATATTAATACTGCCCGTAGCAAAAATTTGAAATAATTATAAATTCGAAATGTTAATAATAATAATGATTATTCTAGTGGTTATTTAAATACAATTATAAGGCCCCGTTTTGCTGCGGACAGGATGAAGGGACGGTGTTTTTTCGAGAAATAAATGAGCAAAAAAAAGAAAACACAAGAAAAAAACGAAAAAATTTGAATGTTAGCCGAAGACCGCAAGTTATAGTATGTGTCAAAAAATAAACGTACGCAGAAAATACCGTGGATGCGAATGTTCGTTTCGGTTTCTTTCCGGTCGATTATTTTTCATGTTGAATTCAACTCGCAAATTTCATGCTCTTTTTTGTCTGTATTATCTGTCATGCCATAGGACCAAATTCTCTGCCGCAGACGCATATATTGTATTGATAATTTTGCATTGCAGAAAGTCGTTTCCAATATTTCTACACACAGGGTAAAAGAATAAAGACAAATTATTCCGATAAAAGCCAGTATATAATGATAGATTCAAAGAGTATCTATAGACAAACCTATATATGAATAAAATATTTCATGTAATTGTATAATAATAACAAAAAGAAGAGAAGAGAAACAAAGAAACTAAAAAAAAATTCGAAGTAATCGACAAAGTAAATGAATAAATTTGAAAGAAAAGAAAGAAGCAAACTAGTTGCGGCGAAAAATTTCGATTTTAACAAAAATTTTCTGATCCAGGGTAAAATGAAATTAAAAAAAAAAACGTAAAAAAAAGAGAAAAAAAAAACTAAAACGAAAAGATGAGAAAACAGGAAACACAAAACTCGGTTTTTACGGCAGTGGAGGTCAGGTTAAACCTGATCAAAACGAAACTTATAAACCGAGATTCGACTTTAAGGCAATACGAACACGGAACTCGCGTGGAAATGTTTGTCATTCGCCTCGGTCGGCGAATCGACTGGCAAACTTTTTCTCGAGATGGCCATTAGTTATAAAGTAGCAGGTACGGTGTATGTCTTGTGCGATTCAAATAAACGGAATTGTTTTTAAAAAATATAAATACACCTATATAAACTTGTTTTGACTCCCTCGATCCCGTTTATTAATCCCGCGTTGAACCTACGCTAACAATTTTATAAGATTCTTCGCGATGTCGTCCGTCCACCCCCCCCCCCCCCCTTCCCGCGTCCCGCAGATATATTAACCGAAAGGGAATAATTTTTTTCATTCCTCCACTTTTCTCGTACGCCACAATTTTTTTCAACTTTTTTCTTCCAGTCGAACAAACTCAGCAACGTTGGCTCTACTTTACTCGCCCGAACGACTTATAGAGCCGCCGAAGCATTACATACGTATATACACGCAGATACGATAGAGCAGTGAGGATAGAAGGACGGTACCTGTGTACCAGCTTTAGATTCCTCCCTCCCCCACCCCCCCTCCCCGCCCCCCGCCCTCATTTCGGGAGAAATTCACATGGATAGAGGTACACTAGACCCAGCTACGTACAGACACAGGGTTCAGCCCTCAAAGTACCTGCAGCTATGTCACGGTTACTTTACATTTGCAAGAAGTATTTCGAGCGAAGACGTCGGAACGTCTGGAGGCTTTGAGGTGATACATGTAATACGTTACACGTATAACGTCTCAATGGTGGGAGGGAGGGGGGATGAAAGGCGGGGGTGAGAAAGCGGCGGGAGCTGAATAGCCAACCCCTGGCGAGCGCATCCGGGTATTATCGTTGTAGGCAGTGGAGGCAGTGTATCGCAGACGTCGAGGTTGCGACGGGTAACAGATCTGTAACCCGGGTTGCATATGCCCAGGGAGCCTGACCCCCGTTGGACACCCCTGAGTCTCTTACTCCTCGACGACCCTTAAGCACTCGGCTCGCGACCGTCGCGGTCTTTCAAAAAAATCGATACTGCCTGCCCACATGCATTTTTAATTAGACGGAGGCGTTTTTCGTTTTTTTTTTCTCTTCTTTTTTTACGAGTAATCGGTAGTTGTGAAAGTCTTTGTTGTTAGTTCGATTTGTAACTCGTCACGCGAACTTTACTCCCGCGGTTTTCATTCGGGATGTTGCGTCATTTTTCGGACAATTTTTATTTGTATTATCAGAATTACTCGGTTTCTAATTTGCAAATTTATATTGTAATTTCATAGAGTTTTGACAACGTCCAATATCGTGGAAAAATTAACTAACGGCATTTTTTTTTTTTGACAGTTTGTTAGCAGTAATTATGATTTTATAATGTTACACGAGACGAACTTGACAATTTAAGCAGAGGTTCGAGTATTCAATACACATATTTCAATACCAAGGAGAATGAATTAGGTTCTACGCAGATGTATGCATAATACTGTAAAATCACAGTATCATTGGTACCCGCATATATTCAAACCCATTAATTTGCGTGTACTTAAGTTGGCTGGTAGGAGATGTATAAAATGACATGCGTCACCGTGAAGGATAAATCTAATCTGCACCTTTTGATAGACCTACAGGATTACTCTAACGAACCCAAAAGTGATTCAAAATTTTCACTCAAAGGAAATTCTCGAAAATTTTCACTGTAGAACCAGACGAATGAGAAAAGCGGCACGGTAATTTCGACCATTGAAAATTTGCGCGCGTATATACGAGAATACGTCAATAAAATTACGGTTGTTCACACATTAATCGTCTTACACAACAAACCCCGGAACCCAAAGTTAAGACAATAGCGTCGATTTTTGGTATAAGCTCCATTGTTCGTGGTACATTCATCTGTCAAGTGCCGTGACTTCTGTGAGTCGCTTAGAACCAAATCTGAATATTAATTAATCAAAAACAGTGCGAAAGGTAATGAATTTTTTCACGGAAATTTCACAGAGACGTGGGAACGACTCGCGTCCATCGATTGAGGTGGAAATTTTTGAACCAACGACGGAGGAAGTACGAGAAATTGAACCGCAACGCGGACACCGGAGACAATTGTTTTGCGATGTCAGTTGAATGCGTGTTAACTATAGTGACGTCACTACAATGGCGAACACTAATCTCGACGTCAAGCACAGCAGTGGCCCTCCTGCCGACTCTATCACTGATTTACCCCTTTATTTTCAAAACAAAACTTGTCCAAACAATTTCTGACTTGATTGCGACGGCAAAAATATTTTACGGAAAAGCTTTGAATTTATTTAGAGAAAACCTTGACACATCCAAAAATTTTTACAGCCTTTAATTCACATACTCGTCTTTCGCATGAATTAATTTCAATTGAAAATAATCCGGTTGTATTTGGTCAGTGGATTTACATTTTGAGACGCTCCGAGGAGTGACTTTATCGTTCGTAATTTAGTTTTCAGGACACTTTACAACAATTTCTCGGGTTAAACACGAAGTGAGGTATTTTAATTACCGAACTTGAAGCAAAAGTAGGAATTATGAATATTCATAGTTTACAAAACCTGTTCCGTTACGATATTAAGATGGTAACGTCAGTTTAAGAACTAGGGCAACTTTTTGCGCCAATGGTACCGCAACCCCACGACAGTGTGTCCATGTTACCTGACGCCAGACGGTACACTCTCACCAAAAATTAAACTCACCCTATAGTCGGATTTATCGGTGGGTAAAACTTCCCCAGGTAAAATTTGTCCCCCGGCAAACTCCGGGCCGTGCCTTTGCCCTAGGGAATAATCTCAGATCGATCGTTGATTGTACCTCGTACCTACACTGCGCTGAAGGTATATGATTGGCGAATATTTTTTTATACGATGAAATGACGTAGAAAACGTGTATAACCCTTTCGTAAATGGATTAGATTTTCAAAGCCTGAAAAATTTCGTACGAATGTAATCCACGGATACGGAATAATCATAAAAGTTACTAAACAGTTGGGTAGTAATATTTGACCATCCAGAGATGTGCCGAGCAAGGTTAAACTGTTATACGGAGCAAGTGATTTGGAGAAAAACATTTCGTAACGGGGATAGGCCTTTAAGTTTGAAGTTTGTTAGATCGTCGAGTTAGTCAACTGTTAAGCCAGATAAGCAGCGAACATGCCTGAAAACAATTGGGCCGGATTAGAGGGTAGTTTCGAGCCGGGTTTCTTGCTGGTCAAAAGGTTACCCAAGACTCATTTGTCTTCGAATCAAACCTGCCGGTTTAAAATCACACGTTAATGCGGAATTGAATAGGAGCCACGCAGTCGCGTCTTGGCGATGTTATCCCCCATTTGTATTGCTCAATTCACGCATGAACCTTGTGTGAGCCGTTTCCTGATCAGCTGTAATCCAAACCCGCAACGCGAATGTTATCTACCTTAGCTACGAGTCCTTCTGCGAAATGCCTTCCACATCAAGGTGATCACGATCCTTCTTGATAGGATGGAACCTGAAATATTATATACCTTTTACCGGGGGAATTAACACGTCAATGCAAACCGCGTCTGCGTCGTCATCTAATATCACATCTCAATTGTAATCGACGACTCGGAATTCTAATCAATTGTAACTTTCAAGTAACTCTCAGAACTCGCTGACGAGGGATGAAGGAGTTGGAAAACCGGGGCAGCTGGTCAACGTCAAATTCGCAGCCTTGTTCGTTCGTCGGTTGACCACCCCCACCCTAATTCGCTCGTCCTCGAACGGTCAGCATTCGCCTGCGTGCGAGGGTGGCGTTGACCAATGACAGAGCGTCCTTCACCGACCCCTTTCAACTGACCAATAGAAAGATTTCGGCAAATGCGTCGAGGACGTGTGAATCAGCGAACCCTCGCCTCGCACGATCCTGCAACACGTGTAAGTTATGCCTATTTTATCGTCAACATCTTTAGCCACACCTATGTATGAGCATCCGCGTAATTCTACCCTAGAAAATTTGTTCAAGATCCCGAATACAACTCGCAAGAAATGAACTTCGCGAGTAAAGCACACGTGCAGAATCTCGCCACCTTCGAGTCCTGAAAAGCGTGCGCGGGGCCGCCTTAGAAACGGTGACGAAAATCGCCCCCGCACATGTAGCGAAAACAAAAGAAAAGAGCTTAAAAGCCCGACGGACTAGGAGGAGCCGCGGTGGTGGAACTTTGCTCAACTTAAACACTCCGTAAGTATAAGTATGCAAGAGGAGAGGTTGACTCGGATGAGAGCGAGGCGAAACGTAGAACGAGCGAAATGGAAACGGTTTCTTCACGCGTGTGTGGTACGTAATATTTTTTTCCACCCTGCGAAGCGGGAACCGTTGCATCCCTCGTCGCAACACGCGGACTGCAATCAGTGCGTGCCTATGCGCTGCGCTCAAGCACCGAGTAATACCTAATAATGATGAAGTTCCGTGCAGCAGTCCGCGTTGAGGAACGCGGTGGCGAAGGAAGGGGGCGAGAAGCGAGGGAAGAAAGCTGCAGGGCTGCTGCGGCGAAGGGAGGAAAGGGGGGGGGGGGGGGGCGAAGAGAGGGATGAAGGGGGTGGCGGTGGGGGGAAGGCTGAGGAACTCGGCGTTGGGAGGGTCGAAGGCAACTAACTCCAGCGGTGCGGAGGTGCTCCGGGGTGGGTTACACATTTGAGTACATAAATGTATGTAACTTTGAGTTTGTGTTGGAGTGGGCGGCGGCCATCTTGTCCGGTGGGTATTGACCGAGGCGACCGCCGCTCTCGGAGACGACATGCCATGGCGGGCCGACCACGCCGACCACGCGGACCACACTCGGCGCTAATTGCACGCTCTTTGATTTCGCCGGAAGCTCCACGTCTCGTATTTCGGCCGTATCTCTCTTTCTCGGAAGAATTCGAGCAGCGAAGCTTTCGATGCACTACGTCGCGAATCACTTGCGGGTCAAAGCCCAAAGCCAGGACGCTGTGTGTCGGTGGCTTATTTGTACGTGGCGGATAAAGTAATTGAACGGACTTGTTATGTCCCTGGACGTCCGAAGGGTGATTTCATGCACGCAGGCGCGAGGACTCGTTTTCTTTACAAGGTTTAGGTACTTACACTTTGCAAGTGTAAGTATCCTACGATACGTTTCTTCTGTTCTGAGTTTAGTTGACACGTCTGGCATTGTTAATTGCAACGACAGAGAGATGTCTCGGAACGTAATGTGCTCGATTATTTGAACCTTACACTTCATCTGTTAATGAAATCGTGGCCACCGAACCACTTTTTTCTATTTCAATGATGGTCCGCAGACTAAGAAGAGACGTGAGGATAAAGTAATTGCATGGAGGATCGGAATGCTTACTGTTGTTTCTGATTATTATACCTCGAATCGGTTAATAAAATCGCAATAGACAGCACTAAGCCATGCAGAAACAAGATGAGGAAAAATCATAAATCTTATTTGAAATATTTTGAACCTATGAAACATACAGTATTTCTTAAAAAATTCTCAAATATACATTGTTTCTTCTTTACACAAAATTACTAACTATCGCCATCAATTTTGTATTGCTAATAAAAATATTGTAAATAGCACAATTTTTTATGAATAAAAACACTGGTCAAACGCGTACCAGAAAAAGTTCACAAGTCATGGGAATTATTAGTCGAAGCTGGTACGTTAGGTGCTAAAATTTAATCGTTATACCTGTTTCGAAACGATCGATAATAGTCTTCTTTGACACCTTGGCTAAAAATTTTCTTAGCTTAATCTGAAACGTTCGATCAGCACATGCAATCCATGAGCCACTTTTCTTCTCTGTCTAATAAAATTTATTATTCTCAAAATACATGAATTACCGTGAGTTTCGGACGTTTTAACCAGTTTTTAATACGGAAATAAATCCTCAAAGTGGCACGTGTCACGTACCTCTTTGAAAATTTTTCCAGCTGTACGTTTGTGCCGTATCAAGCGGACTGATCGAAGAATCCAGCGTGAAATCAAGGCAGATTATAAGATAAATGTGCCGGTTATTGAACTTGTCCCAATTGTTGACCTTTTTTCGTTGTATCTGTTTGATCCTTAGTTTTAAACCAACCAAAAAATCAATTTTTTGTGTCTAACCCTCTGGTCGTTGGTTTTAATCGTCGAGAAATCTACAATTTGTGCCTTCAATTTGTAACGTTGTAACATAAAAGGGTCAATGTTGGGTTTAAGCGTGTCAATAACTGGTACACTTACCTTACCTACGGGAGAATTAATTTGGGAAGACGTATAGTTTGCACTGGCGAATTTGCGGCCCTAGGCGCGCCAATCACGGTGAGTTGGCCTGACGGGAAAATCGAGATATTGGAGGAGAGGAAGGCATCCCTTGGAAGACGGCATCCACGTACCGAGTACTCGAGGTCAAGGCGACGCAGCCCCGAGTACTCGAAAGTCGAAGGTACAGGCAGCGTCGTGAAGTAACCTCCGCAAAGTTCGAGCGGGATTCCCTCGGAAACGCGGGAACCCTTTTCTGCCAGGGGCATCATCCAATTGTCACCTCACGCCCGCGTAATCGATCTCGTCAGAATAAGAAATTCATCAAAACGGCTCGCGGGTCGAGCACCAGGCACTCGAGTCTCAAACGAATCCCTACGCGAGCGATATTACCAGCTAGAGTAGAGGAGCCGGATCCTGTAGGGTCGAATTCCGCCTTCTCCCGACGGCGGAAAAACAAGAGCGTGCTCCAAGACATTCCAAAATCTGAAGCGGAGTTTTCTCGTCCAATTATTCCGGCTCGGATTACGTTGAATATAGCTTATCTACGTCTGTACCTTGACGTTTGAATGAATCAAAAATTCATTTTGGATCCACCGCGAAAACCTTGATAACGATTAAGTTTTGACAAATGTTCCCAAGCTGGGCGAAGCTGTCTTCCGACCGAAGTAACTTGAACCAGTGATAACCGCGAACTTGAACTTTACGAAGCCGTGTAAAATTCGGTTTGGCAAACTCGACGCTGAGCTCAGCACAAGCGTTCAATTTCTGAAAATATCAACTCACCACGCAAGTGTAATTATCCCTGAGTTGTCGTCAGGTTTCAACGCTGATACGAAAAGGCCAGTAAGGACTCTGTCAATCAGCGCCGAAAACCTACAAAGAAGAAAGAAGATAGTAGAAACAAAATTTGGCACCTTTAAGGCATTTTCTTTCGTTCATGGAACAACATGAGCAAGCAATGAGAGTTATGATTAAACTCAGGGGCTTACACCAAGGTTAGCGTGAGATGAATTCCTCCGAAAATTTCGGGGGTCAAAATCTGTCGAAACAACATTCCCGTGGTAATATCGGCGAGAGTGCTCAATACCGCGCAGCTCAGCCTGGTATTTCTGGCTGTTCGCTGTTGCATAGTAAAGACTGGCCTTTATTCCCCGTTTTCGCCTGGCACGTACTGTTTCAAGGGTGAGCTAGCCACCGACTCTCGCTCCGGCTAAAATTCCACCCTCCACCCTCCGTCCTCCGCCCTCCACCCTCCCGGCAACCCACCGACGCGCACTCTTTCGCGTAAAGGGTATCGTCCTACCGGGCACCCAGCCTCACCCGTGGATCTCTGTAGGAACGGTTGTATGTGCCCTGCTCCGTCGGTGGCCACCACCTCTGATTATACGCCGGCATCGGCGTACCCTTTCCAACAACGCGCTGTACTCGAGGTCGTAGCGGAGCAGCGCCGAGCCTGTAGTGGAGGTGTGTGTTATAGGTATACCTAGTACACCTACCTACGTATAGATGTAAAGGTTGTTCAGCTCCGCGGTGGCGGCGAGGAGAAGGGGGGTCTTGCTTTTGGACTCAGCTTGTAGTGGTGCAAGGGTTCGACCCTTAAGGGGTTGTGGCTACACCACCCCCACTACCGCCGCCCGCTACCCCCTCGCCGGCGGCCATTTTATTCACCCTTTAGTCTGGACTCTCCGACGAGTAATTCGTAATTCGAAGTATTCCTGTCGGGAAGGATTTTGCACGACCTGAGTAAACTCGCGTTTTCATCCGGACCACCGGTTGGGTGTAAACCCACACCTGGAATTATACCAGCGATATTTTCTACCGATTCAATCAAGTTTCCGAGGCTCTTTTGTGCCAGACGCACTGAACTGCCGGAAGTGTACGTCGAAACGCCATGCGATACGGGAGAGAATTTTTCGGGTACGGCTAAATTGGCTTACCGGTTCAGCAGATCCGTCACACTGCAATGCTGAACGCGGATTTTGCTGTACTTGCAAAATTCGAACCGTCGCGGCGAAAAAAAATTTTTCCGCTCTCTCTGTGTATCGAAAAAAGTCTTCCGCTGGATCAGCGAATCTTTTTGTTTTCATCCCTGCGAATGCTTTATCTTTACTTTCAAGCACGCGTCTTATTGTATCCTGGATCAGTTGTGCATTCAAGAATATCTACGAAACTCATCAAACCGACATTGTTTTTCATCGTTATTTAATCACGTTTTTCCAACAACTTCCGACCCCGAAATACCATTTACGTTGTATCCACTGCAAGTATCGGATGTTGGAGTTTTAGCCTCGCGATATCGAAAGTCGGTTCACCGCGACTCCCCGAGGCTTGATTGGGATTTATTAATTGACACAGCCAGTTAACCCCCACCCCATGTTGCAGAACCATACCCATACTCAGAGCTATAACGTTTACTTGCAAACGATCCGAGAGTGCAGATTACACCAGGACACCGCGCCATGCCGTTATCAGATTTGGCGCTCTATTTCGGAGGGTATCTGTTTACGGCCGGACTAATGGTTCGGTCCAAACGGTGTAACTCCCTGAAGCTAAACGCGAGGTTCTTCTTCGATAATAATTAATATTCAATTACTCTTGCGGCCATTCTGTTTTCAGCTGTTATCCTAAACCTGTACACCAAATAAGGCAGAGGACGGGATGAAATAAATCGGGAACAAGCAGTCACTCGTTTATTAGAACGGCATCAGTCACGTAAATGAGGATTTGGAGTATCTCTTTATTTATTCACAATCAAATATCTTACCGTCTACGTACTACCACGTTAATTACAATGAGTGTGAAACGGTGATCAAGATCATTTTTGTTCACCTCGTGCAGCTGCCAGAGTCCTTCGGCGAAATGCGATGAATGCAGGTCCTGAAATAAGAAAAAACTATTTCAACCAACGGAAATTTGCGATTGTAAACAAGCTTGTTCATCGGTTTCGAACAAGAGCGTTTCGCTGTAGCGGACCGACCGATCAGTCTACTCACGGTCTTCAGATTAGACGAATCAGATTCGGCTACAGACATGGCGCAGCTGATAGCAACGACCGTGAGTTTTTATTTGCAATAAGTTACGAACAGACGATTTTGTCAAACAAAAGTGGCAGTGTTGTTCTGCGTCCAGAATCAATCCTCTTACGGATTCGGAAACATTATACGATATTTCACACCATATGAATCAAAAGGAATAATTAGATACATCATTATTTTCCTCCAATACAATTACGTCGAAATTACGAGAGGTTGTTAAATACCGAGGAAAAGTAATCGCCAGAAGGAAAACCGACGTGCCAGTGTTAAAGATTGAAATCCAACCCGACGTTTGTGAACTTGTGAAGACCCGTGAAGTATGAGGTCTCGATTTCCATTCCCGTGGACCGTTCAGTTTCCGAATATTGTTCTGGCGTAAACAGAGTGTGGTGAAGAAAAAGTAGAAGAAGAAGGAGAAGAAGAAGAAGAAGAATAAGAGGAAGAAAAAAGTGTAAGTGATGTGAAGAATCTTAAGCTGCGGCAGGATTGATGAAAATATAAACAGTCTGCCCATATTTCTATTTATTCAGCTCTCAAATAGATCGTATCGCGAAAGTACGAGTATAAATTGTTGTCGAATAACATTAGCGGTGGGACAACATATATCATTCTGGGCGCGCACCTCTGTGTTGACAGGCTCTACCCCATTTCTGGGGTAGAGTTCACGTAAAACCGGACACGGAACCAGACTGGCTGGTCTCATCGCCCCACATACGACTGACCACAATCGCCCTGTAGACAAATTTGGCCCAGTGATGCCCAACCGCATGATGTCGGATCGCCAATCGTGAGTAACGTAACACTTACAATTACATACCGAACGTAAACAGTGATTTGTTGCGTGTTCAAGAGACTTGAGGAAGAAAACTTTATTCGCCGTTAATTAGTCCTCACCGCCTACCTTCAAGGTGTTTCATAATAAAAAAAATCTACGAAGATGACACCGAGACAACTTCGTTGAAAGTAATCGCAGTAAATACTTTTGAATAATTGACGACTAATTCCGGTACTCTCCGAGTCTTGGATGCAATAAATAAGGCCTGATTTATAATAATTAATATCCCGTATATATATATATATATATATATATATATATATACACACATACTTACGTAGGTGAGGAAATCGGCCTCTTTAATTATGACCAATTTCTTTTGATTTGAACACGCTTTTCTCGCCCGGCTTACATCATATAATTAGGTAAGAACGAGGCCTCTTCAACTCGCTTACTAAATAATAACAATTTCTGTTCCCCGGCGGCGTAACGCCGCCTCGAGCCGGCAGACCCAGGCAAGGGAAGGTTATATTATACGGGGTCGAACGGGGGTGGCTGAAGATGGAAGTCGAGCTTGCTCGGGGGAGTGTACACATATCGACATCGTCCATGCATGACAAAACGCCTGGCTAGCCACGCCGGGAAAAACGACGAGAGATCCGGTCTTCATCCTCTACGAGGATACACCCCCACCGCCCTTCGCATCCATGTATGTATCTTACACGCGTTATACTTCATACCTACCGACTACGACGCCAGCCCCCGAAAGCGAGATGCCGAAAACTCGCGAGAAAACTTTGCGATAATTCTCTGGACGTCTATCCACCCTCAGACCCGCTGTTTTCGCGGTATGTTTTCCCTCTTCCCTCTGTGTTTTTTTTTCGCCCCTTTTTCCCCGTTTCTTCCGTATTTTTCTACCTTTTTGCCAAACAATGGACTCCCACGCGACTAGGGCATTGGCCGGACGTCACGTCATCTCGCGGAATAATAACATTCGTGGGTGTGGGAAAAAAAGAATAAATAAATAAATAAATAAATAGGAAAGAAAAATTCACGCCGAGATAAGAACTGATCTGAATAATACGGTCGTCTCGTTTTATGCACGCTACCTTCGGATCTACTACACCGTATATGAGGATATCACTGCCTCGTGAATACATATGTGTGTGTGTGTGTGCGCGTGCGTGTACACGTGAGGGACGCATCTGTGTACATACACATATACGGCCATTAAGTTGATCCTGCTGCACCGACTCGGAGGGTCAGAGATATTTTAATACTCGATCTACCGGGTCCAGAGGTCCAGCATCATCCTAACAGGTGATGAAAGACACACCTGTAAAGGTGAAAGATCACATCTTGCACAGCCAGTTTGCAGTCCGTGTCCAGAATCTCTCCACAGCGACTATTTCGTCGGATACTCCGAACCCCTGCACAACAACATCGACCGATCCCCATTAATCAGGTCAGATTGTCGTAATTGCGTTTTTCAAAATCCGACAAGAGTTTGCAAGCATTTTTTTTTTATACAACGTATCCACGGGAATCTTGTTTCGACAAGAGAAAAAAATTCGAGGATCCCAAGAGGACTGAGATAGTGCAACGCAAAGTTCCGAGCGAGATACGAAAAAAAAGTTTACAAACTTTTGTCAATTAATTGGTTCACAAGATATCGGTGATCGGATGATTAGAAAATATGAATATATTACGCAGAAATATGAATTTAAATCGGTGTAAGCCGGGTAGGATTTTCAAATTTTCGACCTCTGTTTCCTTGATAAGATTACGACCTTTTGACCGAGTAAAGTTCACCCTGATTTTAGAGAACTTGAATTTTCATATCTCGGGACATTGCGTACTGAATAATTTTGCGACTCTTGTAGAGATTTTTTCATCGCAGATATAGTAATCAGAAAAATACAAGGCGTAGTTTACAGTAATTACTTGCGTCACTCGAAAAATAAGCTCGCTCCACCATCGGGAACGGTCGATTGCTTTTGAAATCGTATTACGAGACAATTTCTGAGAGCTCTGCGCGGTGGATAAAGTTCGGAATATGATATCTTGTATATTTGCAAAAGTAATAACCGTAGGTGGGTACTGGAACGAGGGTGTACTAGGGGGTGGGTGCAGGGTGGATGAAGGGAGGGAGGGAGGGGGGGGGGGGGAGGGGGGAGGGTAGCCTGGCGACACTCGAATCTCCAGCTGTAAGGGTCCATCTCATAGCAACGCCCACAGTAGCTGAGATCGATACGAGCGCAGTGTTCTGGAAACGTCGAATTTTCTCCCATTTTTCAATTTCCAATAAGTATTAAAAAATTTCACCTCGATTACCGAGACCTTGGGCCGCAACCTCGCGTTCGAATTTTCGAAATACGCTACTCCAAAGACCGGGAATAAATTTTTGAAATTATCATTTGATTCGCACTTTCAGGCTCGACTTCGCTCCACTACTTGACTGGTCTTTGTACCTTGGTCGTACAGTACACGCTCAAAGTTTGTTCGATGAAATAGTTAGGTACAACACAACTGCGATTTGTAGTCCTGCATGTGTTTCGAAATTTTACGAAACACCATAAGGCGGAAATTCACTAGTTGCCGTCTAATTTCGCGCCATGATCCTCGAACGCGCAGATTATGCTCCTTGTAATCTGTGCCCGAAGATCGACGGCAAACGAACGCTCTTGGATTCTACTTAAGTATGCGAAGGAAAGAAAAATTAATAATAAAAGAGCCTCGATGGCGTGACTGAACCTCCCTTTACTAGAATAACTGGGCCAAGATCTACAAGATCTGTTCTGTAATAAGAAGTGAAACGGCGGGAACATCGCTAAAGGTTACGGTATTTTTTCGCACTTCAAGATACACGGAGTCGAAAATTTTATTATTTACAATTTTTCCCACAAGTGTTTGTTCTTGTCTTTATTCTATGTAGTCGTCACTTAAACCTCCCAAGCTCTGAAAATATCTGCATTCGGGTATTAGGCATTTTAAGTCTTCCTCTATCCATTACCAGAATCCCCGTTACTTGCAGAAGTATCACCACGCTGTTTACTGTCGTTCAGCGATCGTTTCAGAAATTAATTATTTACACTAATTTCTGTGAATATCTGAGCACCTTGGTGTGACCTGCGTTACATAAAAGTAGCGGAAAAATCGCCTCGAGAAGTTGCTTCGATACGCAACGCGAAGTCGTCGACAGTAGTAAAAGCATTGCTAGTCAGACCCTGCTTGACTCGCCTGTCGGGCAAGAAATTCCTGAAAGGTCAGTTCACCTCGCATAGAAAAACCACGCGATTTTAATATTTCTGGTTTAAATTTCCTCCGCCAAGATTTCTCAACCGTTTTCAAATTTACACCGTATAAATTAACAAGAATCAAAGTCGATTAATGGCAAAAATGGCAAGTACTAGTCACAAGAATCATACCCTATAATGAATCGAATATATATTAGCGTGCAAATAAATCCAACCTTTCGCCAAGTTGAGATAAAAATTCGGACTTTCTCTCCCGATTCTGTAAGATTCTTTCTTTTATTTTGTAAGCGCTATCCCGTTGAAACCATCTCGTTTGACGATCAAGAGAGAAACAACAACGAAGTGGAAAAACTACCGAGCCAAATGAACGGAAGGCTGCATATACGCGCAAAGGCACTCACTTAGCGAGTCTCCGTGTCTCGGTCACGGGTAAAGACACTACCGACGCCATTAACGATTCGCACTCGAGGCAGCGCGACGCTTCGCGTCGGTTACGAGCCGAAGTACCCGAACGCTAAGTCGTTCGGACGAAGGAGCTGGGCATCTCCTCTGTAGTGCGTAACGCTACGTACACCGGTATAAGGGAAAATGATACCACGTTTCTAGGGACGTATCTAACAATAAGGTACTCGCAAAGTGCATCGGCAAAGCTCAGTCAGGACGCAGAATTCTCAAGTGTAGTTCCATGCAGAAAACATGTGCTTGCTAACCTTGGTCAGAATTTAAACAAACAGCTTTGCTACTAGTTGGTGCAAATTTCTACACACGAAGGAAATTGGAGATAATTAGATCTTGTGATATTTTTCACGAAATGTTGACCAATTTACATTATTAGTGATAAAAAGATTTTTCCATATTCGAGTGTAGTTTATTACGATCATAAATTATGACTTCGTGCAAGTTTCACGTGTAATTATAGAAGGAAAATTATACGTAAAATAGTGTATGAAATAAATTTTTAAAACGACGAAAGAATATTGTGGATTTTGCAAACCATAGAATGTGCGTACAGAATTTAACATAAAATAACACGTAATTTTTGTCCGCCGTTCTACCCCTAGTAAGAATTTGTGAATGATTGTGAATTGGATTGTTCGGGTGAATATTATACTAATTTTAAATTTTCTTTCGCTGGTTGAGCCATAAAAATTTTATTCAAATATTTGCAAAATATTACAATGAGTTGTATAAATTTCGTACCTCACGTAAAAATAGCAAAAAATGCAACGATGTTTCCGAAACGCAATATAGAACATAAAATGCACGGTTTTCGGCCACCTTAGTTCGGTATGGGGCCCCATCGATTGATCCATTTTCAATGATATCAATACCATATAAATAAAAACGTGCGGTTACGTATGATACACAATCAGCTATGATAGTTATAAGCATTGGTTTTTGAACAATCAAGTATTGAAAAGTACCGTTCAACATTATCAGTAAAAAACTGTGCTTTCGTAATTAATTTATCAATTATTCAAATCTACAGTACCAGAACCAAGTGTGCAGAACGTTTTACAAGTACAGTGGCAAAGGCACAAACGAGGCCTTCGTTCTATTACCTAGATTTATTGAATCAAAAAAAAAAAAAAAAAAAAAAAAAAAAGACGTTTTAACGAAAATGGCAATTCAGGGTTAGCGAGGACGTGAAATATCGCGTATCCTCCTCCGGCGAGTGCAATGAGGATAAATACAACAATAGCCGAGGCTGGAGCGGCACTCGGGTAGCCCTCTTAATTGGGTCCGCCATTTTCGGTGTTTCGGCGGGCGGTTGGGCAGCCCCCGCGCCCTCGCAGAAGGGTTGCATCCCCTTTCCCTTGCCGCCCGCCGCCACTCGGTGGGATCCCTCGTCGCCCGGCGTCCCCGTCTCGCCGCCCCCGCTGCCCCCGCATCAACCGTTCCGTACACCAAGCAAGGCTCGTCCACGTCCCGGACCCTCGAGCCTGGAGGCCTCGTTCGCTCGGCCCGAGTGGCTTTTGTTTTCGCCCCAAAGGATCCGCCATTTTGAATTTATGATCCCCGGACCCGCTCGGACACCAAAAAACTTTGGTCGTTAGCGGAAATTAAGGGACTACCTCGGTTTTCGTACGTACGAGGCGCGTCGTCATCGCCCGTAATAAGAGAAGAAATGGAGGGGGAGGGGGGGCATGGACGACCCTTTGAAATTTAAGACCCAACCGAACCTCCTGACACGTGTGATAATTACAGTACGAAAATACTGCGGGCCGCGGATGCCATGGATTGGCTAATTCTCTGGCCAAGGATCAAATTTTGTCAAATGCATTGATCATGTTGTTTCCAAGTATACAGCAGTGAGTCTGAACTAATTTCCATTAATTCTTCAAAATTCGTGATATGTACAGAAAAATGTTTTTACCTTTTACCTCTAAGACTAAGTAAATATAATATTTGGAAGATCAAGATGCTATTTTTGAATTTTAGCCAAATTTGAGATTTTCCAGCTCGATGGCTCAAAGCATTTGCACCTTTGCTCTTTTTTAACGGGCTTTTGTGATTCGAGAAAAAAGCAGATTTCGGAAATAGATTGCCGTGATGAACAGGAAAATAGATCTATTTGAAATAGAAGATCGTGTCTGCAGTTCTTTCGAAAGAAAAATTTTAAGTAGTTTGATAATTAACCTCAAGTTGCGAAGAAGAAATGGACAATTGATCGCAATGTGATAATTCCAGGGATAGTATAAGGGAAAACTAGTTAAATATGCAAGGGCGCAAATAAATTAAGCCCCCACCTCTCATGATAAATGTATACACGATAACGCACGAGGCATAATGGTGTGAAAATACCTACGCGGTGTTATTATCGCAACGATTATTATATTTATAATTAAGACGTCGTAATTAACGTGCGATAATCGTTGTGGTCGTTATCATTCCGGGCACGTAATTCGGTGAGAAATCGTCGCCGTGGATATTCCGATAACTCGATTCACTGTCTAATAGTTTAGTACAAATCGAATGTCCGCCGGTCGGGGGCGAGCGAATGCAGGGTTCTGCAGTCGGCGGAGATGTCGACTTAAAACAATTGCACGAAGGCGTTCCGCAATATCCCGACGTTCCTAATTCGGTTACGGAACTAGAGTGTACCTGGGCTCTCTTCCCTCACATCCCTCCTCCATACCGGAGCCTCGAAACGTGCTGAGAAATACGGCGATAATCGATATGGATTTCCAGTTCAAACATGCGAAACACATTAACTTGGTAGAGGTAGCGATTTATTGACGGTTGATTAACGCCTCGAAAAAATTCACAATTTTCTCTTCGATGATGTGATTCAGCGATGATTTGTGAATTAGTCACAACAGAGGTAACGGGATGACACCCTTGCTTCGCTGAGGGATGATTTACCCGTAAACTATGATAGGTCGCGGTTTCCGGTAAACTTTGGTTCACGTTTAAACCTGGATTCTGAATCTGTTTCGTTAAAATTATAGAAGTATAATCGCAGAATACTTTACGTGCAGTGGAGAATTTGGGAAATAGAATCGAAAGTTCTTAAATTCAATTGAATATAGAGAAGTTTCATGGATTCTTTAAATTTCATATTTTAGCAGCTTAGGGAAAAATAATTTAGTAGTTTATTTTCGATTTTACATTCGAAACAATGTTGAATCAATTTATCAGCAGGTTTCAAATGATACTGTGGAACAAACTTTCTTTACTCACAGACGATGAAACTTGACCGGGGAAAAAATTTAATTTTTCTTTAGAAAATCTGCAATTATAGTAAAATGGTTCGTTGTTGTAACTAAAAGGATGTCGACTTTCGATACAAAATAGAACAGTTTGATAAAAATCAATTTAGAACATGAAGCTTAAATGTGTGACATAAATTACACGAGGCTTGCAAAAAAATTGTATTTTCTTTCCTGCCGAAGTTATGACGGAACCGGTATCGACGTTTGATTTTTGCAATTAGCCTCGAAACTGAAACTTGAAATTAAAATTGAATTTAGCGGTCATACAAGTCGTGCAACGCGATGAAACAACGTTTTCAGAAAAGACGCACGTATCAGGAGTGAGACTAGCTTCTCGATATGTAAATGTTTGAATATTCATCGGACAAGTTTCGAGATGATCATTTCGCGATTAAAAACTTGCAGAGATCTCAACCACTCGTGTAATAACGATCAATCAAACAATTAGCATGAAACTTTGCCGTGAAAAGTTGCCGCGGAGCCGTCGCTCCTCTCAGATTAAAAGATTTTCATATTATTCAAGTAAAAAAAGAGCGACTCAAATACTTCCCTCGATCTCGCCCGGCGGTAATTTTATTCAGACTGTCCCGTTCTCCCCTACCCTTATACTTCGGGCATCGTACCCTCAGTGCCAGAATCGTTCCGGCCCTGCAAAAATGGGCCAGCCCACCAGTTTTGTCCACCCCTCGAAGCCGGTGCGGTTTCCCAAGCGTAGCAATTAAGCCCAGGGGCGAACTTCTGACTCAACACTCACCGGATATTTTGTCCTGCATTACCGACCCTGCGCACAACCAACCCTTAACGAGGCTTCGAACCCCTGGCAGATGTCACGGAAACCGTTTGTACCGACCCGGGTGAAACTACTCCGAGGGCGGTAAATGCGAGGCCTGATTACACTGGCCGTGCGTCTGTCGACTCATACCCAAGCGACGCCGACGGTTCCGGCACTGAATATTTATATCTAATTCATACCCGCGGACAGCTGGAAAACGCTTTTCTTTTGGTAAGTTATTCCTTCAGCATCTTATCGCGCTTTAACGCGAGAGAGAAATTTTCGCTATAACTTAGGAGATATTACAAGTGAAATTAAGGTCAATGTAACTTCCGGTTTAATTTGTTTCTTTTCTTTTTTTTTCACCGCTTCGTTCATCGCGAGCCCTTTGCAAATTTATCTTGGGTGACCGAGTAATGTCAAAAGGAACACAGTACGATTCCAGGATCGCGTCCAAGAGCATTTTAGTTTTTCCTTTACGCTTCTCTCTTTTTCTTTATTTATTTTTTTCTTCTCTTCCACCGTCGGAGGGAAAGCGCTTGAGTCGTGAATGGCCTGACATATCGCTGCCGTGCCTGTACCTGACACTTGGGATTTTTCCATTAAATTTTCCAGACCCGGAATCTATCACTGTTACAGTCCTAGCGGTCGTGGAGCGTGTAAGTGATATCCATTACAATTATTCTCAAGCTTTCAAAGCCCGGCAAAAGGAGAAGCAGAGCAAGGCAGTGCGCAGGGAAATGATTTGAGAAGGGATAAAAAAGAAAGAAGAAGCACGAGACAAGTTTTCAAAGGAGCGAAATCCGCGGGCGCAAGAATTCATTCGCGACATGTCGCTCAGCGATGGGGTTGAAAATTCGTACCGACTTTTGGCGATGCGCGTGATAATTTTAAGGTCAAAGTCAAACGTGCAACACGTATTAAGGCACCGATGAAACCTCGCGCAAATTGAATACGGACTTGAAAAAAGTCGAACCTCGTATTCAGAGTATGCAGAAGTTCTTAAAGTGCTATATAGCCCGGTTCGTAAGTCTTGTGCCAATATGGAGTCACCGTCTTGAAGTAAATGTAGATTTCAAAACCACATTCAAACAAGAACTGTCCAAATACAGATGCGGAGCTGCGGGGAATATTTGCCGTGACTCTGTAACTGCAAGGATATTTTCTTTTTTTTTTTTATGGTTCCTTTGTTCCTCGCCTGCAAATCACCGATGATCTTGAACACGTCTCGTTGAAATCTTTCACACAACTTTGCTCCGGATCTTGTTCGCTTGGCAAATAGAATTTTCCTCAAACTAATTTCACGTGCAGATGTTCGAGATCTGTGAACGTAGCTGATTGTGACTCGATTTGTTCCTTTCCATTAACCGACAGCCGCATTAAATCATTTATTACTTTACTCGGTTGCCGTGCAGAGTAAAGAAAAGGAGAAGAACGAACAGTTAATTTGCAAGGTTAACGAACAGCCGTCATTTCGATCGTCCGTGATGCCTAGAACAAATAACTTTTCAGCATTCGTTGTACGTTCTTTACGCTAGGCAAGTCTTCCATTTCCATTACGGCAGAATAAATTTATGATGAAATTGTTACAGCAAGTTAAAATGAAAATCTTCACGGCGCGTAGAATATATGCGAGGGTCGAAAGTTTGAACTCGAAGAAGGCGTTTTGTCATTTTGGCGTGCTCGGCGGGCACAGGGCGTATTAACGGAATTTAGATGCCTCGTGTTTTTTGTAACACGGTCGGGCGATTCAGCCGGGTCCGTAGAGCCGTCGGACTTCGGCTAAAACCCAGCCTAATCGCAACCCTAATCCCGAGACTCGCAGGCGCCGGGCTGCTGATTCATTTTTCAAAGAAACCGCGAGAAAATGCAAATGCGGAGGGCATCTGGCAACAATGGCCAAGGTCTCACCCCCCCATTTTAAGGGTTGGTTTTCGCCTCGGCCCGAGGGAGGCTGCCGGGTAGGTGTGGGGCTTGCCGGCCATGCAAAGCAGCCTGGCCTTCCCCGCCGCGACGCCCCCCGTCGGTATCCCCGACGGAAACCTCGACACCGACCCCAACCCCAACCCCTGATAAGGGTGGACACCAGCGATCGATTAGAGGCCACCCCCACCAGCATCTACACCGAGCTTTCGCTACATTCTAACTCAAAACGCCGTCCGCGTTACGGTCATCACCCAGAAACGGTAATATTGATTATCTGCATATTTGCAATCACTTTTTGCGGGTCCAATTCGCATTTGTCTCGCAAACAGTGCTGGGAGTACCTGAATGATTTACGGTAGACGCAATTTTACGCTTCTCGAACATGATCGCGAATTCGTTGTAGGAAAAAAAATTACGTACGCGTTGTTTCATTTTATGTTTATTTTAAATCGCTTTTTTCAACGTGTTATATTCGACGATTCTCTGGTATTTCCGAGCCCTTGCTCTTTGTTACGTATTCGGTAGGACGAGGCGTCAGAAATAGCGAACTATTTCAAATCTCTAATTCAATCGGCTTCGAGTTAGCCGTAGTAAGCGAGGGATCAATTATCGGCGAGAGCGAATAATGTGTTTATTTTTATACCGACTTGCAGCCCTGGCGATGTATACCTACCATAGATTGAAAAGATCAGCCGAGAAATTGGAAATAAATCTAAAGCCTTTAAAAAAAATTGGCAATAAATTCTGAAGTTAGTCCGGTCCAGTGGGCATTCCCACTTCCCCCTTGCCCTTAAATTTTAAAATTCCCTAATTCCGTGGAAAAAGGGGGAATAACACGGAGTGCGCTGCAGCAAGCGAGCGGAGGAGAGAGAGAGAGAGAGAGAGAGAGGGGGGAGAGAGAAAGATATATAAATGGAGAAAAGGGAATAACTGAAAGAAAGGGAAGAAAGGGTCGGTCCAACGACCGTACTGGGAGTACTGCTCGTCGGCTATGCAATCGATATAAAATTCGGTGATGTCACCCTTTACGTGTTTTCGAATCTTCAATTTTTCCCTACTCCGCGGGCTAAAACCCGCCAAAGATAATAAACCGGATGATTCGAAAAGGAAACGTTAAACGAATAAATTCACTCCGAAATAGAAATAAACAGATGCAGTGGCTAGCCATTAATTGATTCGAAGGGTAATTCCCGGAGCGATATAGGTACACGACGGCAGACCATAAACATAATAAATTTGTAGTACCGGTGTAAAATTCGTACAGGGTAGTCCGACGGTGTAAAAGGGAGAATGAAAAAAGCTGAGGAAAAAATTTTTCACAATGGCCTGTCGCGCTCCAAAACCCAAAACAGTTCGGGAAAATGTCATTTATTTTATTATTTATTTTCGTTTCCGGGCACCCCGCACGTATACGCGAGAGCGATTGGCAATGTGAAATGTAGGGAATGACACGGCTTCGAAAGGGACGATCTCTCCTAGCTCCGAGCTTGGGATATCCCTGCAGGAGCAGTAGCCTAATGCATTGTCGAGTCGAGTGCGGATTTTTAACCCTTAAAATTTAGCGAAGGGTGTCGCGACCGAGAGAGAGAGAGCGAGAGAAAAAAAATGGGGTTCAAAAGAGGGATTACATCGGGGATTTTGGTTTTCGCGTTTCATGTGCAGAGCCAAAGCCGATTTCCGATTTTCACTTTCAGCCTTGCACTCAGGAATCAGCCGTACTCGCTACACGTCTTTGTCCGCGGATAAATTGGCCCGTTTTCCCCGAAGACTGGCCAGTTTCCACCTTGTAAATGCATTAAACACGTGTCAGGGAAAAGCTGGCGCCAGTCGTTGCGAATCAATTCGCCAGGACCTCGAGTAATTCCGTATTGAAACCGTTCCGATGGATTCTCTCGCTAATAACTCAAGTCAGCCACCTTCCGTTCATTAATCAAAATCGCACGGTTATTGTCTTCGGTTCGTCGTCTATTTGCCGAGCTCAGCGCTATTTACTAGATACTTGAGAATTCTAATTACACGCGGCGAATACGCGCGTCACCTTGCGACCAATTCATTCGCGTGTGCAAATAAATGTTCGCAACATAATCTATTCGCGAATTAGCTGTCGAACGTCGCGCTTTGGAGTAAATTTTTGAACACCTCCAATTTTTCCCCCACACAGATATTATCGTCGAGTAGAAATTCGCTATTTTCAAAGAAACGATGAGAAATAAATAACCGGAAATCAGGTAAAATTATCCCCGGAATTCTCATATCGAAAAAATATGACAAATTTTTAATATCAAATTCCCGAGGCTTCGTCTTCATTGCCTTCGCTTTTCTGCTTTCCGTACATTTTCCACCAAAAATTCCAACGAACCACGAAGTTTTATTTCTTTCCAAGCGCACGACTTTTCAGCCTCGCTTAGTTCCGCGTATAAGTATGTGTAACATATAGCATTCCTGCGGTGAGACTGTTTTTTCTTCTCCTCATTTTTCGTCATATTAACTCGAGCCATCGACCAAACTCCCGATACCGCATATTCAGTTTCCGCGGTGTTTCCGAGGATCTTTTCAGCACCCGCAAGTTCGTTGTGTATTTTTTATTCGATATTAACGTGTAAGCACGTTTCATTTTTTCAGATTCCGTGAGCTCCGAGTCCCCCGTATGCGCAAAGTCGGCTATGGCCTGCAGACCCCAGCCTTTGAATTTTGAAAAGTCACGTTCTATGGGTGTGTTTGTTTGGACAACGGTTTTTTTTCCGCCGTGGGAAACGGGCCCAATACTTCGGAAGAGACGGTATCGATCAAAAATATATTAGTCCCCAATATGACAGTGCAGAGTGCTTTTCTCTCTCTCTCTCTCTTTTTCTGCAGAGGGTAGAAAACTTTTTCGGATCCCAAACGGAAACACAAAAGAGGCATACCTGCCGGGGGAAAAGGGTTTTGCTACCTGTAAAAAAACGGGGCAACTAAATTAATGATTTAGTGTCAGTTCCGATTCGGGGTTCCGTTTTTTCTCTCTCTCTCTCTCTCTCCGTCTCCCTCTCTCTTTTTGTGCGAGCTTCAGAACACACTCGCGTCTTTTGGAGTACCGCGAATCTCTACCGTAACGTTTCTTAGATCAGCGTTATAGATTCTGAAAATCTGCAGCCGTTCAAAGAACGTCCGACGATGAAACTGACAAATAAAAAGAATCTTTTTGAACCAGTGACCTGACGCCGTAAGATATATTAGGCGCGTTCATCCGTTTTTGCGATTCGTTCACGCTTAAAGAATTCTAGATTTACAAACGTCTGGTATTTTCACCCCTTCTTTCCAGCTCTTTCTCTTTTTCGACGAAATATTTCGCGAATGAACAAACTTGCGCTGTTTATATTCCCTTCCTTCTCTCATCTCCTCCTTTTTTTTCATCGCCTAGCTCGCCCGTTAACCGCGCAAGATACGATACTTTTTCGCAGTTTGAGAACACAACGCGTTTCGCCCCTGCCCTCTGCTCCCCTCGCATGCATATACGCGAACCGTTGCGTTCCGAAGAAGAGAAGAAAGGAAGAGTAAAAAACAAATAAATAAAAATAAAAAAAAAAAAAATGCCGAAGCGAAAAAGGAAAAAAAAATGGCAGCGAAATAATACACGGGCAAGATGTAATTGAAAATTATTGCCGAAAAACGCGTTCGATCGGAAACTAGACCAAGGAAAGGGTTAAAATACCAGGTACGCGAAACCTTTCGACCCTTCCGCATTGAATATATCGTACGGATGTTACCGGGGGTTGTAAGCACGTACATAGATGTGTAGGGGATGCGTTATAATATCACCGAAACGTGCTGAACCTCAACATGATGCTAAGGGCGGATGAAAATGGCGCGTGATTCCGTTCACGCGATTGTTTTCGAGCGAGAACGAGAAAGGAAGAGAGCATAAAGTAAACGGGAAACAATTGAAAAAAAAAATAAATAAGTAAGTAAACAAATAAACGAAATAAATGTTACATTCGTCGGTTTTTTGAATTTGAATTTGAATTCTGCATCCCCGCGACTCCCTCGAGACACCGGAAACTCAACCCCTGGTCACTTCAAATGCAGTTTTCAGTTTCGCGTGTCTCTCCGTGCTGTAACCTTCAATTTTTGAACGCTTCGTAATTCCCGGGAGACGCCGGGTTCGGGATAGCGAGGGAGGACCGTCCGCCATCTAATACGTATGTAAGAAAATCCCATCGAAGTTGCACAACGTTTCGCGACGTGCTGCTGGAAAGTTTTCAACTTTCCACTCCTTGTTTCGGCTCGGTTATTATGCCGTCTTCGGGGGCTAGAACCACCCGGTTTTTGACCCGGAGAAAAAGGTCCAAGTACCAAGGTGACCCCTCGCCAACCCTAGAGGACCTCGAAGGACCCCGAAGCCCCAAAGAAGGCCTTTATAACGACGTGAAAAACCAGCTTTGACGCGGCTTGACCACGTGCCGGCCTCACCTCGCCTCCCATTTCCGGTTCAAGTTTCTCGTCAAGACGCCCTTGTTAATCGGCAGCAATTCTTGTAACACCGAAACGAAAGTCTTGTTATATTTTTAGTCGAGAGTAGACGCGGAATTGCGTTAGGCGAACATATTATACTCGGAATTCGATGCGTACAGTGTAGGTACGTGACAACGGGAATCCTCTCTCTCCGTTCTATACCATACGGACGGCATATAAATACGTAGGTATATTTTCGAAGAAGTTTTTCTAAAGGATACGGAATTCGCGCATAAAGGACGACTCGAATCGGGGAGCACAAAACACCACTTAGGTCGAGCTCACGCAGCGCAAACATGCTAATGGACGCTATACTATCGTTGCGGGGTCCGTCTTCGGAAGGATTTCTTTGCCAGAGCTACTTCAGCTTCCTGCAACCCCGTTTTTTCGCGTATCGAAGCCTCGGGAGTGACAACCGGAAAGTGTATATTGCCCTTTTGCCGAATACGTCATACGCACGAATTTAGGGACGATGAAAAAGGTGGCGAGATTAATTGGCGTGTTATTTTCGCTTCGCGATACGCATTCGGATCGTGGGTAGAATCGGCAAAAGCTAGTCGATAAACCGGAAAGTGGAACGGCCTCTCGGAAGTAGGATAATCGGATCGAAGTCAGAATCGGACAGTTTTGTCTTATCGAGAGGTGTAATATAAGGAAATCATTTAGGCAGGCGAGAAATGTGCCGCAGGCTTGGCCGGAAATAACGATTCAAGATAAGGGATGAAAGCCTGCACGGATTCGCACCTATCGGTAGACGCATCAAATCATGTTAAGATCATTTCATCGCGCCTTTCCTGCCCCGAGGTTTCCTCTTTTTACACTCTTCCACGTCTTCTTTCCCCCCCTTTTTTCCTTCCTTATGACCCTCATCAGAAGCAGCAGCAGCAGCAGGGTTAGTGTATGACTGTAGATAATGCCCCTGGTCTATCGACTGTCGAGGGTCTATATAGAAAAATTGTGCCGCCTCATCGAGGCCGAGGAAGAATTCTTCACATTGTAAAAATAGAAGGAGAAGGAACGAAAGGAGGCTGCGTGGGGTGGAAGAAAAAACAGACACGAACCCTTCCGATTATTAACAACAAATTTTGCCCCGTAATGATATCGGTCGCTCGGTGTTTCCTCGGGGGATGAAAAACGCCATTTTGTTCGGAACCCTTCGGCCTACCTCCCCCGTTATACCGTATTGATAAAAAAAATACAGCCACCCCATTGGTCCGCTGGACAGAGGGGGGCGACCCCTTGCTGACCAAGCGAGACGCAATCCCTATAAATACACGTATCGCGGAACGCGTTGCGCGAACGAATGCTGCATATTCGAATTATTATCACATAAATAACCTGCCGATCTACGTAGATTTTCATCAATTACGAAGTTCCAATTCCAGTATTAATTTTTTTTAATGAAAATATACAACAACGCGACACCATTCACATCGTAACATTTTTTGAGAAACCTTCCGCGTCTCTACCGCGTGAATGAAACTAGTCGGTGGACGAATACTGTGCACTTTTCGCATTTGTATAGATTTGAAAGTATCAGAGTAAATTAGTTTTAACCCACTCTCACCACGATCATTTTAATAAATAGTAGTACTAACCTGTGATTTCAGAGTTCGACACCTCCTCGTTGATGCAAAAGAACTTCCCTCAAGGATTGTCAGAATTAAAATCTCGTTATCACCGAGTGCGGAAGAAACAAGGTACTATTTATACCTCCGTTTATTTTTTTAATAAAAATTCTCCAACTTATGTGAGATTCATCGGATGAATTAAAATCAAGGTACTATAACAGATCGTCAACTCGAACGTGGAATGATTTACTCGGTAACAAATGAGCACGGAACAGGCTGGCACTTGTGATCGCGATCGGGTCTCTTGAGATCGAAATCTTGACATTTCTTTGGAGCGGTGTAATGAAGAACGAAATGATCTTCTCGGCAGTGAGTTCAGACAGGGACTGACTGAACGACGACGGTAGAAGAGATCTCTCGTGAGAGGTGTGAGAGGTCCCAAACGGGGTGAATAGGCCCAAAAATCTTACCTGAGGCAACCGCGACCTATTGGTGGGGGTCAGGTATGAAAAGGTTTTTACATAACCCTCATTATGCAATGCCGCAGGAGGGCAGAATGAAAGATGTAGGAAAGCTCGACTGCTGCTCCACCTTTCCTGCATTGCACACCGTGCAAAACGGTACAGTCTCAACGTTCCCATACCTGCCCGCCATGTGTAATTGTTCGAGTTCCGCTACCTGAGATGCAAATACACACTGTATCGTACGGCCGTGTGTATGAATGTGGCGTGGATACGAAAGCGGCGCAGCTACAACATGACATATCAGCATCGCTTCGCCCGTTGCAGGAAAAATTAATTTAATTTATTTCTACCCCGCTGGGAAAGGAAGGTGGATGGATGGATGGTTGGATGGAAGCGTTCATGACGTCGACGCCATCTCCCCAACGAGCCAAAGGGTTGGACCAGATGACGCCATTTCCAATTTCCTGAATGAAAAGCGGAACCAATTCACACTTTCAACACCTGGCTCCCCCCCTTCCTCCTTCTCGACGTATAACTGTTCTTTAATTAACTATTTCAACGGACTAATTGGCTTGAGAGAAATGACTCTCACCGGCATGTGAAACTACTGCAGGCCTGGTGGACGCCTGTTACATATTCGACGTCGTTTGTAGCTCGACGAGTGAGTACCTACTTTTGTTCTAAGCTCTGCTCTCTTTTTTGTATAAGAACTCTGAAGAATGTTGTTTTACTTGTTGCGTGATTTACGACTGGCAGAAAAAAAAAATAATACAAAACGAATAAAAAAAAGTGAAAAGTTGGAAATTTGCGAGATGAGAGAAAATCCCCGGTGTGTTCGTCGCCGGTGCTGTGCCGAGAGGCGCGTTGATGGGGAGTCGCGCACCTGATACCCTTAAATTTTTCCCCAAATCGCGTCAAATCGGTTTTAGCGTACCTGCTGAGTTTCCGGGTGTAGCTGCAGTGTCAACCTGCTTTCGCCCGATGAAGTCGAAATGTTTGATCCACCCCATGGGGTGGATTACGCGCTTTTGACAAAAAAAAAAGTAGAGAAAAAAAAACGACTACACAACGTGTCGAGCTCACAATAACTCTGGGGTAGTTTTAGGTGAAAAAACGTGAAAACCGACACCAAAATAAAAGGACGAAACTACGGGTGCGCGGGTTACATGCACAGAAATTGCCTGCGGCAAAAAGCGCATGTAATATACAGCAAATAACGATATCTGATTCACCCTTTGCACTTGTTCGAGTATCGTACCTATTATTAAAGTTTCTTTACCTCTCACCCCCCCCCCCCCCCCCCCCCCACCTTTCATTTCACGCGATCATATCAACCGTTGAAATCTCGTTCTCCTATCAACTCTGGCATCCGACCTTTCGTTGCGGCCTCTCAAGGACGCCGGGACACTCAGTGTAATTAGTCCATATATACGCACACGACGCCCAGACTAGACGGGCAGACACGCATACAGGTGTGTAAAGTAGAGCACGCAACTGTGTAGTATTTCTCTAAGAGTTTAGAGGCACGGATAATTGGGTACCTGTGGGATCCGCGAACTCGACCCGAAGTCAACGCGTGTTGTTTTTAGCTCCCACACCATCCGCCATCGCGATTTTAGCACCAACAGCCTAAGTCGACTTAGAGGGAACTTGGACCGCGGATGACTTTTTACCGAAACAAATATCGCGTAGTATATATATATACATATACCCAGGCATAGGCGCGCGTGTTTAGACGGCACGGTATGCGTTTGTAATCGCCGATTACGATCTGAATTCGTTCAAGTATACCCAAGGTACATGTACAATATACATTCGAAGCGCGATGTTATCTGCGGGCGAGGAAAAAAGGTGTCCTTGAAATAATTTCCCGCGGCGCGACGTGATCCTCCAGAACGCACTGACCCAAAAAAAAAGAACCTCCCCTCCTCAGACCGGGGTCTGACGTCCAATTGAGATTCGGATCAGTTACAAGAACCATTTCGCAGAGCCGCCAAGATTTCGGATAATTTCCGAGGCGTTCGGCCGCGTTGAAGAGCCCTCGAGATTCCGAACCGCGTAGAGTTCGTTCGAGTTCGAAATTTCATTCGGGGGCGAGGATATCCGGGGTGCCTCCACTCGAAATCTCCCTCTTTGCGGTGGCCGTTCGCCACCCCGTAGATACGAGAGGCCGCTGCTCGCCCGGTCCCGTTTTAATTTCCAATTTTAATTTAGCTCCGATAATTTTCACCGCTCCAACGGGTCTCGTGGAATCGGCGGCGCCGATGCGGAGAGCCACGCCAGCGGAGGAAATCGTCGAACGCGCGTAACGCACCCCGCGATCGATAGACCGCTTGTAATCCTCTTCTGAATTTTAACCCCATCTGTCGTAGCATGCGCATCCCGACTCGTCGTCGACCTATTTCGTTAACCGAGTTCAAAGGATTCGTACCTGGGCCCTAGGGCCCCGGTCCCGCAGCCGCACGGGTCCGTCGGTTGCGCAAGAGCCGAGGGATAATCCATTAACATAATTTTACATAGAGCCTTATTTAACGCGGGGAAACATTATATCCGAGCCCGCCAGATGCAAAAGAGGGAAATAATAGACGGTGGCGCGTAGGTATGCCTGCAAGCCTCGAAGGTCCTCAGGTATACGGATACTCGCTATCCGCAAGGGGTTAATTCAAATATTTAAAATATCGAACAGATTTTACACGTAACGGTCTCCGGCTACCTGGAACTGGTAACTCTAGCCCGCTCGAGTTTTACCCGGCAACGATCCGAAGGGCTCAAAGGGTTGCGACGCCGTGAGGATCCGGGAGTCTAATTTTCGAGCGCAGGTATAAATGCACGTTCGTTCACCGTTTTCCATCGAAATTAGGACCTTCCAGGTCGCCGCGATACCTTTTTATCCGAAGCCTCCCTAGAGGCGTTGCGCTGCTGCGCTTTAAGCGGCGAACTGGGACAACGCGAATTTCGACCTGTCTTTGATTTACGCCTCTTCTGACGGCCCATTTGTCCGCGGTCCCTTGGACACTGAGGGAGTATCGGCCTTATCTACGCCAGCCAGTCGCCATCTTAAAACCACCGCTGCCCGGGTGCTCGGGACAGAACTAACCTTCCCCCCCTGCCCTCGTTTCACCCCCACGACCCCTCCCTCCAACCACGCGACCCCTGCCTCGAAGAACTCGCCACTACGCGTGAATTAACCAGACGCCCTTCGCTGAGAGAGCCTCGCTGTTTTCGTTCGCCCACATTTTGCAGCTTCTTTTTTCTCGTTTTTCTTTGTCGTTTTTCTGTATTTCATTATGCGAGTATCGACGATCCAACATCGACACTTATATGCAAAGAGTAGAACCCAGGCTAGCGATTCGACGAAATTACGTTTATTTACTTACACATCGAATTACAAAATAAATTCATTTTTCTGAGTTGAGAATTACCAATTTTTTTTTTTTTTTTTTTTAAAGTTTTACGGTCGTATGCGAAGAAGCTCACACGGAGAAGATCAATTCGACTGAATATAAACTTGTCGGAAAATTTATTCACGCTGATCGAATTTTGAACCGATCACACTGAATAAATTTTATTTTCAACCAAATTGTTAATCTGATACGTAGATACGTACCGAAATGAATTTGTTTTCCAAAATCGCAATCCGAGCATCAAAAAATAAATACATAGATACCATTTTTGAGTGACAAATAATTATTGCTAGAAAAAGGAAATACCGATGGACGAGCTCGCAAATTGGTAATAAGTAACACACGTCCGTGAGGTTCGGAAGTACAGAGATCGGGAAACCGATTTCGAGAGAAATAGGTAGCCTGTGTACGTATACCTATCTGGTATAGATATAGACTCCGCATCATGGAGGGTGTGAAATTTGATCAATACCCACGACTGCTACATTTTTCAAGCGGTCTGCTAAGCTGGCCATATGTATTCTTATGGACCACCCTGTTTATGGGGTGCAATTTATTTCCGAATCGAAGGTAATGGCCGGCAGTTTACAGAGATCCCCAGCCTCGGTCGTTCGTGGCCACATTAAAATTTCAAACAAATACAAAAATGGAAATATTCCGGCCGCTTATGTGTTGACCAATTTCCCCAGCCGGCTGACAAAGGGAGGCTGAGCCACCCTCCGAACTCTCGGAAGATCACAGCCCAGGAGGCTCATTGGGCCGCCAAGAACCACCCGAGGATTCATC
Organism: Neodiprion lecontei; assembly: GCF_021901455.1. Lineage (NCBI taxonomy): Eukaryota > Metazoa > Arthropoda > Insecta > Hymenoptera > Diprionidae > Neodiprion > Neodiprion lecontei. The sequence continues at coordinate 23,565,111 of NC_060265.1, forward strand.
GATCTTGACCAAACTTGCTCCTGCCTGATAGGACTTCGAAACAGGAGGCTTCGCAAGGTTCCGTTCGTTAGTTTTTTCCCTGAAATTTTTCGAGCAGAAATTGTACGGCTGAGAGAAACGCGGAGGGTGATGACAAATATTTTCCAACCCGTGGGGATATCATATACGCGGCGCGGATTTCGCGGGCTTTAGAAGACTTTTCGAAAATATCTTTCCCAGCTTGCAAAGGAAATTTCTTACCGCGGTAACTTACCCTGCAGCGGATGTATTCTCCTCTGTGCTTTCGATATAAGGACATCCATGCCTATACGTGTACGGTATGCTTTGAGATTTTTCATTTATTTTTTCTCCTCTCTGGGTAGCTCGGCGGTTCTCGTCGCGTCTTCTACCAGCTCGCTTATACTAGACAGCTGAAATCAAGCCGGTGCGGAAGAACCTTCGCCGGAGATTAGGCCAGGCATAAAATTAAATTTCGATAAGCTATCGAACGGACACATGTACGGCTTTCCTCGGAGAATGAGCATCCTCGAGACCGTTGGAGATTTCCGAAACGCCCTCGAACGCAATATCGAACTTCCGAGAGTGATTTCCGTGAAAATTTACGTGGAGAGAAATTTTTTGACTCGCGTTTTGCGCCCCGGATTCGGCGAGGAATTCGCGGCGCTCTTCTCTCTTTCGGATTTCCTTATTTTTCTCTCGTCGGCAGTTTTCAAATCGAGGGACAGTGACTCGCCCGTTTCCGCCCGGTGCTTCGCGTCCTCATACCGACGTATTATATATATCCCGGGATTTAAGGGACGCAAGGAATTCGCCCCCTCGCATCCCGCAGCCTACCAGGGACCCCCCCACTCAATTTTTATCATATATCTAAAAGTTTGGCCGGATTGGCTTTCGCTTGACCTATGCCCAATGGCGCGAAATACCAGCCCCCCTTTCCTATCCCTGTATTATATCCATCCAACCCACCCACGCGCCAATGCTATCGCGCGAGGCAATCGCCAGGGTTGAAATTTCTTTCCAATCGGTTTTACATATACACGAAGACGAGTTTTATTCCTCAGCCGGTAGGTATTCGTCTCGAACTCAACCTAGATCCCGCATCTACGACGACTAGATGAAACTGCGAACAACAAACATCCGAAACCGCCGCGTTCTGGCACGCTTGCTCTATAATAACTTCGTCTTGGAAGAAAAAAAGTAGCAAGGCATCCAACGGCATGGATTCGAAACCTTATATTTTATGGTCAACGATTAAGGATTTTTATTATGGTTAAAAATCGACACCACACGGAATATTTATTAAAATTATTATATTTGTAAGCTACAAGGATCTTCTTGAAAGCGCAAAAATAGAAAATACTCAAACTGTAAAAAAAGCTTGATCGGTGCTTCATTTACAAATTGTTCTGGTAGGTTCGTTCGATCCTACTTTACGGTGGCTCATTTTGTTCAGAAGACTATTTTCCATGACGTCACTAAAAAAGATTTTCTTTTTTCCTTCTAATGGGCAATTCAATATTACCATTTTTGGATCGTAATCAATATCGGTACACTATTCTGAAAATAAATATTCACGATGGCACCTCGATGAAAAAAAGTTTTCCTAATAAGAGGTAAAAAAAAGTTCTGAGAATTCGAAACGAATCAACAATATTCAAGCATATATGCGAAATCTCAGTATCCTACGTTTACGTATTTTTAGAGATATAATTCGTAACTTACAAATACGATAATTCAACACACACTCAACGTACGACTCTCTCGTAACGAGTTATTGAAAAGTATCCATTCTTGGCCAGCCAGCCTGCTTAACCTCATCGTCTAACGCACGTTTATCTACACTATCTTCAACATTGAGTAGGCTTAAAAACTGGCAATCTCACCGAAAACCTGAAAACAATTTATCTCAATTTCCTCATTTCGCTTCTCCCTCTTTGCTTCTTTATCTCGTATAACTTTGAACCTTATGGCGCCTTTTTGTTTCGTGATGTTCCGTTCGTTGGGGTGCAACTTTTAACCGCTAAGCCTCGGCTACTGACAGCCCCAGGATTGAAGCTGGAGACAGGGGCCCTACCTGGTGCAGGACCTGATACACGGCAGAGTCACGGCTCCGTTCAACCCCTTTGCACACGGGGTCGAAGGGCGCCAGTTTTGGGCCAGACATCGCACGCTGAACATCGGGTAAGAGAGTTTTATAGTTATATTTAGCTACGTTTCGTGCTACTGGCCGGGCTCGGTATTAACGGTGTTAATTTTCATCCCCTTTTCGTTACTAATTTCCGGTGTTTTACCTCCTTTTCAAAGTCACGCGCATCATTGTCGCGGCTCTTGTGAAGTGAGGGGAAAATGGTATCAGTGATTCGATTGTTCGTGCTCTTAAATTTTTGCTCGCAGTTTTAGTCTAAGTTGAGGTGGAATTCTTGTGGGATGCGGAAATTTATCAAACGAGACAAAAATGGAAACATTTTAATTTTTACACAACTGAGGCTGAATTTGATTGCTTGACTAGTTGTCCGATCATCTGCAACAAAAATTTTCGGTACGAGAGAATAAGTAAGGTTTAAAAAAGAAAAATACAGCGGAATATTAATAGCAGTGACCATGGCAGTAAATTTGTTATTATTTTTAGATTCCCGTTTCATCCAACAGCTCCTTTTGAGCCTCGGTACTTTTGCAAAATAGTTGTAATGTCGCTGGTATTTTGGTGCGGAACGAGGAAAGGTTGCCGCCATTATTCGATCGCCGGGTAACTTGGACCGTACGGTTTTGGGGTGGTCAGAAATAAAGCGTTTCGAGCTCGGCCAATCAGGGTTCAGACCCAATGGGACTCTCCACCCCGTAGCTGAACCGACTATGAGCGTCGCGGTAGTTTCGCCTCGCAATTACACGCCATAAGTTATCAGTGAATCGAGGACGGGGACTGTAAGGGCCGGTGAACCCGGGGGCGAAAAGTTCAGGAACAGCGTGGAAAACATAGTAGACAGGTACGCGTTTCCCTGCGGATGTGTGCGCGTCTAAACGTGTGATATAGAAGGCCCACGGAGAGCCGCCTAGCCGGGATTTTCACGCACCGCGTGACGTCACAAGTCACCGTATAACACCGCCTGCAGAAGAGACACTCGCGGCCACCGACGGTAATCGAGATTCGCAAGTTTTAGCACGTACTAAGGGTTGATTCGACCCTTCAATTACTCTCCTGCCTACCCGAGGCACGTCACCTTTGGGACCGCGACTAACGCTCCTTCCAAACTCGTTCCTTCGCCCGATTTCGCCTCAAAATATATAAGTGAGGAGGAGAAGATAAAGGCGCGAGGAAAAATATCGCTCAGACCGTTCTAACGCGGCTTAATCATTATCCACTTTGTCGGCCGGTGGAAAATAGGAGCGGGGGGGAATGAAATGATGAAAATTCTACTCGCTTAACGTGCGGTAAAATTAAACCCACACAAATTTTTTACTAATTATAATCCTGGAGGTTAAAAAATCTACAACCTGCATCTGATATCCGAATTAAACGAGGGATGGTCAGGCGAACTCGAGAAAAAAAAAAAAAGAAAGAAAAACTACGCAGCCCACTTGGGACGGCTGTATTTGATAGAATCTAATCGCTATCTTACGCAAGAACTGGGTGGAAGTTTTTTCATCTTAACAATATCTTCCACCTTTATATCTGACTTCGTTTTTCTTGTTATATGCATGAAAATAAAACGTGATGCGTGCACGGTGTGGGTGAGGGAGCGAAGTCTGTAGGTTATCGATCCAGTTTGATGTATTACTGGCTTGGTCCACCCCAGCGTCCCGGCAGGACCTCCTCGGAATATGCTTTTTATGTTTTTCTCTTCGCCCCCGGACGCTCCCGCCGCCACAACTATCGCCGTTACCACGACCTGCACCGTCGAGCGGGTGGGACGCGGATAATGGTCGCTCGCGAATAAATGTAGCCACTATTTGTTATTCCGGAGTACCGCCCGACCGAAAAAGAGCTACGCTTTCTGTTTCCCGATCTACGCCATTTTTTATCATTTTTTTTTTCCTCTTTTATTTGCCAGCCCTCTATACTGTTTTTCTACTGTTTCGTGATTAATCTAAAACTCCTATTTTTTGTCCTTCTGATTTTTTAATATTTGCAAGCAATTCCGAGCATCCTGGTTTTCATTTTATTCTTCGCGCATACTTTTTACCCCATCGAAAAGAGAACGCAATTTCTTCAGGCATACATGTATTGTCTTGGATAGGTATATAAGTTTCCAATAACGATATACCTTTGACGGAAAACAGAATACGGGTACACCGATACTGACCCAACGTGTCACTTGTGTGCGGATAGAGACATGTCTCGCGATTCTCAGGTCGCGTATACGCGCCCTTATACGAAGAACACGGGCACTACAAGCCTCTTGAGAAATTCATATTTATACGTACGTATGCGTATCTTATACTCATATTAGGTACAAGCCATATATACCTTGGGCGAATAACATTCTAATTTTCCGGATGGATGAAAACGTATGAAAATCTGCGGAACAAACGGAAAACGTTAGGGGCGCCAAGTCAAGACCAATAAAAGTCTCGACTCCCCTTTTTGCCTCGCTGTTCTTTGTATACGTATGATACATACGCGTTGTTACGTATACGTACCTATTTCATGCGGTGACGTCATCGAGGAATTCGCGGCCGCAGCTTATAACCTCGTGGAATTCACATTCGGAGATAACGCTATCAATTTTTCATCTCACCGTCTGTCCGACCCTTATTAGACAGCAGTCACAGCCTTCTGGTTAATTAACGACCGTCGTCAGCTAAAATTGACCGAGGAATCTTATCAAACGCGCAGCAGATGCACCTAGCCGTATATAGGCCGCAGACCCCGTCCATTGTTCCTTAAATCGGGTCAAAATTAGTTGAATAATGTATAATATAATGACACGGTACAGCGGGCGGATGCAGAGCGAAGAATACGTATCGAATGTACGTAACCATCGATCCTGCAGACTTCGGGTAAAAAGTTTGAATTATATTTGGAACAATTGTTGCGTAGATGTAAGTTTCTCCAAACACCAGAATGGAAGAACATACTCCTAGCCGACGCATAACACGGATTACATATTTCATTCGTTATTCATTTTTTAGTTATTCTATATCAAGAAGGGATCTATGAGGCGCGGGTTAAAGTATGGGGTTGGGAATAAGAATGAGGAATAAGAAGAGCAAGAAGGAAAAGCGCATTTTTATTTGAAGTATTTTTTCGCCGGGCAGCATATTCGGTGCGATGGGAGCTATACGTTTCAAAATATATGCAAAAGACCAGGGCGCCCTGCGCATCCTAACACGGTACAACCCTCGAGAAAAACTAACCCCGGCCAGAGTTGCGGATCTTTGCGAATTTTTATCTCCACATCGGGTGGTTCGTTTTCACGAATCCACCAGTCAAAACGAAGATCCCTGCCCTTGATTCGGCCGATGTAAATATATATACATGTGTATACATATGTATCTACATACATGTATAATATACGTGCATTCTTCCTTCTCGACCACCGGCGCCGTCGTTCCACCCCCAAGATCGGAGGAACAACTGGCCGGGAAAATGGAACTCCGTTTTTCCACGACTGTACCGCAGTCCGGCCGACGTAGTTACCATCGATTCGTGGCCGCAACTGTTTCGACCGTTTAAAAAAGAAACGCCTCGAGTACGAGGGTGGAAAACATCTTGCGCAGACATATATTTCTGTTTGTCCAAAGGGCCTCGTACAAATATAGGGCTGATATTGGCCATTTTGGAGCCCCTTCGTGTTCCTATTACAAGTCCAACCTCCTTTTCTTTCCCTCTCTCTCTTTTTCTCTCCTGAGGGTCCCTCCGACAGGAATTTCTCGCTCAAATATCAACCAAGATCAAGGGATACGAGTTGGATGAAAATCGACATTATTTATCTCTCACGGAAGCCGAGCTCACTTCCACCCCGAATTACAAAGCTCAGGTATGTTTGGAGAAACTTTAACCTTACCGATAGTCGTGAACTTCAACCTCGGCGGAAGGTTTCATTCGCTGGTTGAACAAAGCACATTTTCTAATTCAACTGTGTTTAAAAAAAAGTGCACCCTTTCCCGATCACAGATCAAAGATCAGCTACACAATACGGACAAGTTGCCAGACGCGCTAGTTTACCGATATCGGAAACTGTAATCACGGCCAGTACAATCCGGCGGTGCAGAACGGAAGCGAAGCAGCGGCACATACAACGTAGTATCGATGGGTGTGCAGAGATTCGGGGAATAGTTGATAGAAGTAGGTGGGTGTGATGTTGAAGGGGGAAGAGAGGGTGCAACGGCAGGGCAAGGAAATCCAGGACGAGGGTAGGCAGGAGGTTCGCGGGGTTATTTTGTCACTATCGGAAGAGTGTTATTTACCGAAGATAGGGCTACGGAGGCTGTGCAGAGGCTGCGTCCTTATTTACATGTGGTAAGTCTCCTGCGGGACCAAATCCCGGACCGAGCCTCGAACCCTGATAATTCTTGCTTTGATCCCAGTCCCAGGAGAGGCTCCTGTTTACTCGGAAAAGGAATAAGGATCGCCACAGGAAAATAACCAGCGAAGAGATCAGGAAAATTGCACAAATTTTTTTTTCCTCCCAAATATATTTACTTCTTTCCTCATATCTTTCATTTCCCGTCCGCTGCTTTCTTGCAAGACCACATTTCCCTCATTCTCAGAAGACCCGCTTCAACTACGCACTCAGCCATACACACTCAGACCTCGTCCTCGTCTCGCTGGTAGAATTCGTACCCTTCCCGTCTCGGGATATGAGATGCGTAGATGTGGCCAGTCCCTAATAGCATTCTGAAATTAGTCCAAATTAGTGGGAATTTAATTTCAACCCTGAACGACGCGTGCCTAGGGAACAGTTTTAATTCCTCAACCTTCACGAGCAGTCCAGAATTTCCTGCTGGCATTACACGTACACACGGAGGTGAACGGCGTATCGTGTATTGCATCTATTACCATGCCAACGTGCGGTGAGATCAAATTTTCGCTCGGCGAGACCTTCGAACCTTCGAGCTTAGGTGCTTGGTCAGAGAACCTTCGCAAAATGAGAGAAGCGAACGGTATTATTCCGAGAGCTCTTACGCCCTCAACCGCACCGTCCCGCCTACCGGGTGTCTGGAAAATCGCCGTTTTATTCGCGCCCAAATACGCGCGCAACCCTGTCACAGTCGTAACGTCCCTCGAACTTTCCTCGCTGGTCGCTGGCAATGAGCTTGGAGAACAAAGGAGTGACCACCGATCGGTTTTTCAACTTTACGAATTCCTGTGAACGACTCATTAGCCGATCGCTCGGTGGGTCGAGGCTCGACTTCCGAAACACCCAGTGAGTAATCTCCTTGGTTAGTTAGCGAGCCTCGGGATCCCGGCGTGGATCCTAGCAGGATAGAATATCCCTCGGGAGATTTTCGACCAATCGCTGGTCTGGTCAGCGGCGTTGGGTAGTGGGGGTCGCCGGCAGGGCATTGGTCAGTCCAAGGGTTGCCGGGTATTGAGCGACTCCGTCCAGGGGTTGAAAAAACGCCCCGAACTGACCTCAAACGTCTACCCTCGTCTCCGCAGTCCTAATGTAGCTAACTTCTGTGCGGCAACTGTGGAGGTTCGTATACGTCTATGTATATCCGTGTATACTGGCGTATATATGTAAATCTCATGTACATACATACGTACATATATATTATATAAATATACATATACGCGTAGCAGACGAGCCGGGCTGTGGGTGAGCGCACCGGTTCTGAGACGAGCCTCCCCCGCGTATTGGCACTTTTTTTTAACAGCTTATGTATCACTGGAGAATGGAGAATTAGCCAGACTTTAAAAATCATACGAAAAATCATCTCAAGTTTTATTTTTGAATTGTTGAACTATATGACACAAGTACTGTGTATGATTTTCACTGATACATCAACATTCTATAATGTACAAATTTGGCTCCGCGGCGGGGCATTGTCATTTGCAAAGTGCAAAACCGGCTCCATCGAGCATCAACAAACTTCGTTTTCTTTGACGAGAAGAGCGAGTGGCACGGTGGTGCGGGGAAGAGAGATTTGTCAACTTTGCAATTAATCCTTTTAGAGGTGGACCGTTGCTCGCGAGACAGACCGACAGGCTACAGGCATACATGATAGACGGTTCAGCTGCCCTGCAGTCAATTAGTTAATTTGAGCCCATGCACTTTACAGCTGGAGTAAAACAAACCCCTCCGGTTCTTCGACGATAAATAAAATTGGTGTACAATTTTTTTCTCCATTATCTTTCATCCCTGATCAAAACTCCTGTGCAGAGTCGGACGAACGGAGTACAGACAGACAGGACATGCACTCCGTATAACGCGCAGTCCTGAGCCCAACCGGTTCGAGTCCGTGGGCTATTTGCATAGGCGATATCATGCCGCGCGCCACTACGCTCTCTCCCCTTTCCCCGCTCTCTCTCCCTCGCTCTCTTTCTCTCTCTCTCGCGCGCGCGCTCTCTCCCGGTTCAGCACTGTTCCCGAGGACATCTCGGGATCTTGGGAATTAGATTAGTGGTGGTTCTCCCGAGCAAGACTTGGACTATACTCAATTTCAAGTAAGATCGCACTTGGAATGGGCGAAATCCAAAATCAGTTTTACGTGATCACCTATTCAGACGGTTATCGTCACTCGATAATTTATACCAATCCCGGGTACATGACTCGCCCATTGTTCGCCAGAGAATTCCGTACCGTCCGTACTATCTTTCTGAGATTCTATTTTACTTTCTCCCCGAGACCTTTTATGCACAATCTGTCAAGACCTCGCGGAGGTGCGATTGCCGCGTGCTTCGGGCGTCACACGATTTAATCACGCGCCTTGACGGTTTATCCGGCTATTTTTTGGCGACGCGAAACTTTGTCTCCCTGCAGGCTGAACAATAACCCCTTTCATCCCTCTTTCTGTGCGCAGTCAATACCATCTCGGCACTCCCCGAGCCCGATGGACGACGACGCATCGTATTGTCCTCTTTAAGAAAACTCGAGAGACAAAGAGCCGGGCCACTACAGTCGCCATTGCCACACGGTCAGGCACCTGTGTAGGTGAACGAGACACGAGAGCAGCTCCCAGTTCGATTAAACTCTCGTCCGAAGCGCCCATCTCCAGCTCAAAACTTTATAAAAATCCGCCGCATCGTCTGCGAGATATGATATGGAAAGCAGCTGAAGCCACGATTGATAACATACATGAATATTTGTAATTCCTCTTCCGAGCACCGTCATTCGTCTAATGGACTGACTACCCGCGACCAGCTCGAGTCAAGAGTAGAAATGATGAAATGCCGAACGTTACCCAAAAATGCGAGACGTTCGATATATGAACGTAAAATGGCTGGCCGTCGGAGGGTGAAGGGAGTCAGTTGAACGGAGCATAAAAAATGCAGAGCCCCGTCTAACGCAGTTAATTTAGCGGATGGGGCAGTTCCTCCAGCATCCCTTCTTCTCGCACGGCGCGGCGTGGCGGCGAAACATGGCCACTGTACAGACACGTCGATGTGTAAATATGTGTAGATATACCCCACACGAATGTACATACGCGGGCCGGCCGTACCTAGTGGAGTCTAATAAAAAGCATCCCCGAGTAGTGGCGGTCGGGGGTTCGGAGGGTGGAGGGCGGCAGGGTCAGAAGTCCATTCGGAAAATGGAGGGACCCACGCGACCAAGTAAATCTACCCAATAACGAGGTCCTATTGGTTCGGCCGGGTTTTCGAAAATCATTCACGCCCACCACGCGCTGATTTGAGAGATTAAATTTTTCGGGGAACGAGACGGGCTGCTTGCCGTTCTTTCGAGACCCCTGCCGACGTGATACGAGTGGTTAATGATTTTTGGGAATTTTTTTTCCCCCGGCTGGAGTGACCAAACTTTCACAGTCTCTTAGCAAGACGTATGTGAGTCGGCTAGTCCCGGCCAGGGTTCGACTTGACTTCCGACTTTCCCTGCAGAAAACATAGACTAAGGGTCTCATCCCCCTTCTGCAAGGATGCTATAAATTCTGTCCCCTGATCTCCAGATAGTGGCCGGATATAAGATGCCGATATAGGTATATCCTAGTTTGCTCGGGAATATTTGAAACTGTATCGGTGACCTGCGCGATTCGATGCCTCGTCGACTGTATTGCGAAACCCGTATCACGCTCGAAATTCGCAGCCACTGGACGAGGTGGGCTGGTTTTACGAATCATTTCTGCTGCGTCGGATCATCTCAATCGTGCAATAAAAATTGTGTTTTCATTTAGCGGCGCAACAGAGCTTGCGCGATTATCGAAATAATAATGACCGCTCGATCGGAGCTGAAAAAAAAGTTGCAACTGTTCCTAGGGTGAGAATTTAGAACTGTACGTTCGATTCAACAAATTTGGTATATTTCACTCACCCTTGACACGCGCCTCAACGGTAATTCGATAGATCGAGTCACGCAGACTCCGTCGACGCGCTCGACTTGTTCGTAAACATTCGATTTCGTTCAGCCATCGAAACTCTTTGCAGCCTCGTCCACGCGAATGATTGAGAAAAGTAGGGAGAGAAAAAAAAAATAAAAGCGGAAAAACAAATCGGAAATGCCTTGGGTCAAATGCCCGCTGGGAAAGTAGGTGGAAATCGGGAAATAACCTCTGGTGGGTGTCGAAATTTAAAACAAACCGATTTCCTAATGGCCTTCCGACCGGAAATCTTCGCCTGGCCCATCGACCAATCGAATCTCACAGTGAATTTCACACCCCATACTATGCGGGCACGAAAGAGATAAAGAAAGAAGAAAAAGGATATTTCCAATTTTATCAAATTTCCTGCCGATTCCGGATATTAAATGGAGGTATAGCCAAAGTCCAAGGGTCCAGATCTGCTTTTGTTGCTTGTAACAAACATGGCCGTCTTGCGCCGTCTCCGAAGTCACGTGTTATATGGTCTCTTTACAGGGTAAGAGATTTGCTGGGCTGCGTTAACTCTCTTGAAAATGGCCGTATTGGAAAGGCATAAACCCGCGAGGGTAGAATCCGGCCTCTAAATTAGGATCATCGGATCGTCCAATCTTCGAGAATTTTTTACTGTCCTTCAGCGGGTCCGATCTAGATCGTCAAGGTCTCAAAATACGCGGGAAAGTTTCGGGCTTAAGGTGAAATTTTCCCAAGTCCCAGGAGAAAATCTGGGATGGAGTTATCTCTGGCCAAAAAGGGGAATCAGCCATTACAGGAGTTAAGAATTTTTACGACAAAGATGGGCTTCCAGTGAGTAACAAGGGTGGCTCTAGTTCAGGAATGCCGAGCACGTTCTCAACCAATGCTAGCAGCCAGGCAGTAAAACAAATACACCCCTTATACAGTCGGTTCTGTTCCGCACGGTTCGATAAAGCGCAGCCCGCAAATGTCCTCTATTTCAAATATCCTCTTTATACGTACGTACCTTGCCTTGCCTACCTTACTTATACCCGCCATAGCGTATAGACCTGGCCTTAACGGATGACGGACACGTGAAAGAAGTGGCCAATATGGGCTGGATTCAGCGTCTCACGTGACAGACGCACGGCGCTCTTTTGTTTTCGCGGGCTTTGATCGAGTGCCCTTTGTGTCCTTTCCCTCTCCGAGGAGTCCGTCACTACTTTCTAAGAGTATGATGACGAAGGAAGTGGGGAGTGTCGTGTCACGTTTCTTCCGGTACGGTATAAAAATATCGAAAACACCCACCTTCGAGGGCACCGAAAATCAAATCCTTTCTTTGATCACCTTTTTCCCCCTGCTTTTCGGTTTCATTATACCCCGCTTAGTTCCAACCTGTACAAGTATGGAGAACCTATTCACCCCCACTGGTTCACGATCAAAACCATCGTCGAAACGACTCTAAGAAAGAAAACGCCGTCGGGAAGCAGGCTAAAACTGAATTCAGTGCAATTAAACATGACAACAGTCGCTCACCTGCTGCTGGAGCCTTCCCACCCCTCGAAACTAACCCGCCGACTGCTGTCACGCTGATTCTTTGGTATACAGTTCAGAGGTCTGACCCCTGTTCTGATCTTTGCGCTCCCGTTTCCATTGGACCAGTTTTCACCTGATCCAGGGCACGATCTATTTTCCGAGTTCAAATTGGGGTCCAGGGAGCAGGCAGAGATGAGACAAGATGAGACCGGTCCATTCGCGTGCCAGGAACCTGCAATGCCGGCGATATTCTATCGTCGTACCTCCAGGCCCTCGCCTGGACCCAAACTCGAAACTGGACCCTAGTTATGAACCTGTTGGTAGACTGGAACTGGTCCATCCTGGTCGCGTGAGGGGATGCTGGCCCCCTGATGACAGTGTCCACTTATAAGGGTGAATTTAGACCGCTAAATGCCTCCAATTGACCCTTGACCGACATCTTGTTGCAGGGGTGCAGAAAGAAGGCGAGACTACGAAGTTGGAGGATTTGATTGATTGCACTCAACGCGCTCGAGATTTAAATCTCCTTAACGTTGGATCCTATGGAGTCAATCAAACTAGAACTTGAAGGTGCCGTGGAATCTTATTCTTGACAATGATTTTCAAGCGACATGTAATGCCTGAGTAAGCAAGCTCTTTCGGACGATACGAACGCGCTTACCTTACCCAGGAAACACCATGCTTCGTGACCCTAAGTTGCTCAATGGCTATCAGGATTCACCAGGAAATGAAACATATTCGACACCATTTACAAACCCAGGTGAGGTCAACAATTTTACTTGCAGGCTATTCAATTCCTGTCTTTTTTCGTAATGTATTTTGAACAGCTAAGAGGACAAATCGTTAATCATTTCGTCATTATTGACGACCATTAACATAAACCAACTGTATCTTGCGACTGTATTCGTTATAGATAACACGAGAAACAATGCGACGCTCTAACCGCGAAGTATTAGAGGAGTTAAGGCTCTTGCTGGCGGTTTAGATTCCTTCAATGGGTAAGAATCAGTTGATGGTTCAGTAATAAACCAAGAACGGACCATCATTAAAATATGTGCTTCTAAATTCAAGGATATTCACGATGACCGTGGCAGCGACATCGCTGGAGAAAACCAAAACTTGTCCTACTATGGAGATAGCAACTCGAAGGGGAGCCTTTGCATGAAATTCCTACCCTATGAAGAAGGGTAAAGGCGTCGAGAGGGTAGCTGTTGGCAAGCCATTCGTCAGAAGATAACGTTACTCGATCGACGGTCGGTAACATGCAAAAGCTAAACCATCTACATTCCAGTATCCCTTTTCAGTAAGCTCTGAAAAAGCTTAGGGTGTAATGATAAGAGTAATTATGCTTTCCATCGCTAAATGCGATGGCGATGTCTCAATTTCCTGTGATAGATACAAAACTATAACATTGAAACGACTAAGTTTAAGACCGCTATCAAGAAACAAATTAAATGAGAGTGAGAAAAATCCAGTCAAATGATACTTTATAATAAGCATTGAAACATGAGATGATGGAAAAATAAGGTAAAGTTTGAGACGAATAAATGACCGGTTGCAGGAGCAATGACATTGAGTCGGTACGGAGTGAGTACGTAAGACTACTTCTCGACTGCGACTTAGAAATGTCACTCAGCTCGATCATCCCCGTGTGAAGACGCGTGACCGCGTCCACCGCCGACCACCGCAACTACCTCCGAACACCACCAACCACCTTCAATCACCTCCACCCACCTCCGGCCACCTTCGTACTCATCGACCACCTCGTCCCCCCCTCATGCTCCTCGTCGTCCACCCCGCCCTGTCGTCATCGTCCTCCTCGACCTCCTCCGATCACCACCAACCAACTCCAAACACCTCCTACGTTGTCTAAAGAATAAAAAGACAGTTGCCCTAATGTTGCCCTTTGGTGTGACAACCGAATATCGTCGTGCGCTTGCGCTCCCTGAGATGTTCCATCGGTAGAGTTAAGAACTTATTGCAGAACATCACAGAGTTACCGATTTCGACGTGATGCTGACTGCATTCGCCTTCCGAGTAACACAGTCTTCGCAATGGTAAGCCCAAGCCGGTACTTAGCATGTGTGTAATTACGGACTTGTCGGCGATGCAAGAAATTAATGATGAGAATAAATTTCTTCCAAAATTCGTAGCAAAACAGTGAATCAATTAAAGTATAGGTACCCGAGAGATGAATGTATACATAGATCATAGATGTAATGATGATGCATAAAGTATGTATGTATATGCGGTACATGTACGATATTCATATAGGTATATAAACCATTTACGATTAATACGTGATGCATACTATAAATTTTGTAATTTTCCAGGAAACAAAATAGATTATCTACAATAATCGGCTATAATATGAAAATAAAAGAATTATTCATTTCGAAATGGGATTCTATTCGACACGCTCTCGATGTATTCCGAAACATTGTTATTCATAATTATTCTAACAACTTTTCATTTGCTTTCGCGATCTTGAATTTTCGTAGGCGTAGAATCGGAACGCTGTTTTAGCTGGTCGCAAGTGAAGTATTTACGTTGGGTAGGGAAGCAGAATTGTTTTTCGATAAGTGTATACAAAAAAATTCAGAGTAACTGTAATACATCACGGATGCGCTGATTTTGATCGAGATGAAATGGATGCTCCGTATATGAGATAGTATTTAACGCAGTGTAGTGATTTAAAGACCTGAAAAGATGATAGAGAGAGAAAGAACAAAGCTGCTTGAAACGTGAAGTGTATTTTAACACACATTTGAAAGGTATGAGCGAAATTTTTTATCATCCAACGGTCGCAGAACGACAGCGTTATTAGCTGACCCGCTAACTGCAGAATATATCTTTAGTCAACGGCTGACCATCGAAGGGCCTGGCCGCTTGAGTCTGGAATCGGCAGGAAAGACAAGGTGCATATTTCTTGTATGAAATGTGAAGACTAAAATCATTATACATCGTATCATATCATCATACATCATATATCATCATACATCACATCATACATCATCATACATAGTATTAAAGTTCGAAACCAATGTTTGGATGCTCGGATGTTCACAAAATGACGTCACCCAAATTTTTTTTCCCTCGACGTCATCGATCCATAGCAATCGTCGACCGCCAAAATTCCTCAGTCTGGAAACAACCGCGCAGTAGAGCAGACGGTTGAGAATCGCGCTCCGCAGATTTCGAGTACCGGGTTCTTTACCTCCTGGATTCTGCGGTCCGGGTCCGCTTCTTGGTGCAACTCGACTTCCAGGACAAGGGCTCCGTAGTTCTGGCTGTCCAAGTTCTTAATGTGGTGACCGTCGACCTAGCGCTCCGTGGTTCCTGTTTCATGTTTACGATGAATTATTTCAATTCATTTTTTTGCGTAAGCTCAAATTCAGTAGCTCTCATTGCGCTAATAAAATTTCTACAATTTTTTATAATTTTCTCATAATCCCCTTGTTAAAATGTGTCAATACAGTAATTATAATAATCCTTACACAATACTTTTGATGTGTTTTGATACTGGAAATATTTCTTAGTATTCGAGGTATACCCCGAAGTGGTTGTTTTTGGTTGTTGGAGGTGGTTGGAGGTGGACGAGGAGGAGGACGAGAAAGATGAGGAAAACAAGGTGGACGAGGAGGACGAGGATTTGTGCTCGGTGAGTAAAACGTTATAATATTTGATAACAATTGTAATTATATTTCATCTGAAATATTTCAAACTTGTCATGTTTACAATAAAATATTTCAATTCATTTTTCGCGCAAGCACATATTCAGTAGCTATAAATGCGCTAATAAAACTTATTACGTTATTAATCGGATAATTAATTCTATTAATCCTTACATAATATTTTTGCTGAGTTCTTATACTAAAAATATTTATTACTATTCAAGGTATAACCTGAGGTGGTTATTGGTGGTTGTTGGGGGCGGTTGGCGGTGGTCGGAGGTGAACGAGGAGGAGGACGAGAAAGATGAGGAAAACAAGGTGGACGAGGAGGACGAGGATTTGTGCTCGGTGAGTAAAACACTTTTATAATATTTCATGGCAATTGTAATTATATTTCATCTAAAATATTTCAAACTTGTCATGTTTACAATAAAATATTTCAATTCATTTTTCGCGCAAGCACAAATTCAGTAGCTATAAATGTGCTAGTGAAGTTTATTCTACTATCAATTATTTAATTCTATTAATCCTTACACAATATTTACGATGTGTTCTTATACTGAAAATATTTATTACTATTTAAGGTATAACCCGAGGTGGTTATCAGTGGTTGTTGGAGGTGGTCGGAGATGGACAAGGCGGAGGACGAGGAAGACGAGGAGAACAAGGTGAACGAGGATTTGTACACGGTGAGTAAAACAGTTTGATAATATTTAATGACAATTGTAATTATATTTCGTCTGCAAGTTTTCAAATTTGTCATGTTTACAATAAATTATTTCAATTCACTTTTGTAAGTATTTATGAATATACCATCTATGAATATTCATTGTTGGTATATAAGGTCTGGCAACGTACCTACTTTCTGTAAGAGATGTTGAAGATTTTCAACATAATTATGTTTCAGTTCTGTGCCCCACCTAGTGATCCACTAGTACATATCCTCCGACGTGACATCGCTGTGCTACGTATAAAGAAGAAAAGATTTATTAGGATGCGAATTGCTCCTCTCTTCTTGCCATTGTGCTTTCAGCCATTGTTGTGCTGTGTGTTTAAAATTTAGGACAGTATATAATATAGAATAACAGGTACAGCTACGAATATAGCACTACAATAAATCTTATAGAAATGAGCTCTCATTGAGATTTCTCTGTATTTATAACTCGACGCGAGAAGGCAAAAATCAATGTAATGCCATCCGTAAGGTAATTGGACTCGTATTTGCACTACGAGAACTCGTTGGGCATTTTGCGGTGAAATTTGAAAAATTGTTGTACAAGAAATTAAATAACTATAAAAATGGATAAAAAATATTATCTCTAATAGTGAATGTAGCTAATACAGCTTTAACCGTATATTGATTATGCTAATGATCTATTGTGACAAGATCGGAATTAGATAAGCTATTAATTTGTATCATATATATGTAAATCTATATTTCTTCAGTTTATACAATCACTGCACTAGGATTACCCTTGCCACGTTTTATGGTGCGCTTGTGTAATTTGTATATTATTAACCTTACGTTTTACTCTATTTGCGACAAGTTGTGAGTGTTTCTAATTTCTTGGCAATTATTTATGTACATGTATGTGTATATATGTATATACACATGCATAAGTATACATATACATATTATTTAACTAGATATACATATATTTAAAACTAGATTTTTACAATAAACACAGAGGTTTTAGTATATTCACATACGAATTTCTGTGTAAAGGTATACTTGAACTAAAATATCCTTATCTCTAATACGGAGTTCTTCGTAATTCGCATTTGTTCTTGTAACCCAATGTCCTACATACGATGGCAAAAATCTAGAACCAACTTAACTGAGTCTCAAAGCCCTGTTAACATAAAAGCAGCTATTTGATAGAAATTATAGTTTATAGTTTACACAGCCCATTGCATGATATTTCATTATAAATACATATGTTTCAATGTATTTAGGAATAATTTATCAAATATACAGAGGTCATGTGCAAATAATGAATGAATTCGACCGCAGTTTGATGTATTCATTAAAGCTTCAACAATAAATTTAAGCTTTGTTACTTCTTTTATTTTATTATGGATAATCAAAAACATTTCCGACTATTCGTACTGTGGAAGCATGGGGATTAAACCAAATGTAGCGAAAGATTAGAAACAGTGTATGTAGAGTACGGGTATTTTTCTAACAATGCAAACACGTGCCGCTAGCTCAGTTTTGACATATCTAGAATACCACGCCTTGCGAATTAGCTTTCCAAACAGAGATGAATGATGAATTTTACGGACTGCATTATCGTTGTTGAATACTCTATGCCTCATGGGGAAAGGAAATCTGTAACGATAAAATTGATGCACCGGATGATCGTCGACTTTAACTTTTGAAATGTCCTACCATTTCCGAACACCTCCAACCATCCTATTTACCCATATTACTAGATTAGCTATTATATGAAAAGAGAATAATTATTCACTTCGAAATGGGATTCTATTCGACGCGCGCTCGATGTATTCCATAACATTAGTATTCATAATTATTTCAACAACTTTTCATTTGCTCTCTCGATCTTGAATTTTCGTAGGCATATAATCAAAACGCTGTTCTAGCTAGTCGAGAGTGAAGTATCTACGTTGGGTAGAGAAGCAAAATTGTTTTTCGAAAAGTATTCGGATGGAAAAAAATTCAGAGTAACTGTAATACATCACGGATGCGCTAATTTTGAACGAGATGAAATGGATGCTTCGTATATGAGACAGTATTTAACGCTGCGTAGTGATTTAAAGACCTAAAAAGGTGACAGGGAGAGAAAGAACGAAGCTTCTTAACACTTCGAGTGTATTTTAACACACATTTGAAAGATACGAGCAAAATTGTTCATCATCCAACTGTCGCAGAACGGCAGCGTTATCAGCTGACCCGTTAAGTGAAGGATATATCTTCAGTCAACGGCTGACCATCGAAGGGCCTGGCCGCTTGAGTCTGGAATCGGCAGGAAAGGTGAAGTGTGTATTTCTTGTATGAAATGTGAACACTAAAATCATTATACATCATATCATATCATCATACATCATACATCATACATCATACATCATACATCATACATCATCATACCTAGTATTACAGTTCGAAACCAAAGTTTGAATTTTCGGATATTCGGAAAGTGACGTCACCAATCTAAAATCGGCTAGCCGAGTTCCTCAGTCTGGTATCAACCGCGCAGTAGAGCGGACGGTTGAGAGTCGCGCTCCGCAAACTTCGAGTACCGGGTTCTCAACCTCCCGGATCCCGCGCTTCGGGTCCGCTACGTATTTCGAGTACCGGGTTCTCAACCTCCCGGATCCCGCGCTTCCGGTCCGCTACGCGGTGAAACTCGACTTCCAGGATAAGCGCTCCGTGGTTCCTGGTTCATGTTTACAATAAATTATTTCAATTAGTTTTTCGCGCAACCCCAAATTCGGTAGCTGTCAGTCCGCTAATAAAATTTCTCGACTTCCAGGATAAGCGCTCCGTGGTTCCTGGTTCATGTTTACAATAAATTATTTCAATTCGTTTTTCGCGCAACCCCAAATTCGGTAGCTCTCAGTCCGCTAATAAAATTTCTCGACTTCCAGGATAAGCGCTCCGTGGTTCCTGGTTCATGTTTACAATAAATTATTTCAATTCGTTTTTCGCGCAACCCCAAATGCGGTAGCTCTCAGTCCGCTAATAAAATTTCTCGACTTCCAGGATAAGCGCTCCGTGGTTCCTGGTTCATGTTTACAATAAATTATTTCAATTCGTTTTTCGCGCAACCCCAAATTCGGTAGCTGTCGGTGCGCTAATAAAATTTCTATAACTTTACAATCTTCTCATAATCTTTTTGGTAAAATATGTCGATAAAAAAATTACCTCAAACCTTACACATTATTTTTGATTTGTTCTCACGCTGAAAATATTTATTAGTATTCGAGGTATAACTCGAGGTGGTTGGCGGTTTTCGTTGGAGGTAGTTAGGGGTGGTTGCGGGTAATCTCAGTGATTCAGGAGCAGTGGGACGAGGATTTGTGCTCGGTGAGTAAAACACTTTTATAATATTTCATGGCAATTGTGATTATATTTTATCTGAAATATTACAAACTTGTCACGTTTACAATAAATTATTTCAATTCATTTTTCGTGCAAGCACATATTTAGTAGCTATGAATAATCTTATACAATTTATTATATTATTAATTGATTAATTAATATTCTTATAATATTTAATGGCAATTGTAATTATATTTCATCTGGAATATTACAAACTTGTCACGTATACACTAAATTATTTCAATTCATGTTTCGTGCAAGCACATATTTAGTAGCTATGAATAATCTTATACAATTTATTATATTATTAATTGATTAATTAATATTCTTATAATATTTAATGGCAATTGTAATTATATTTCATCTGAAATATTACAAACTTGTCACGTTTACAATAAATTATTTCAATTCATTTTTCGTGCAAGCACATATTCAGTAGCTATGAATAATCTTGTACAATTTATTATATTATTAATTAATTGATTAATTACATTAATCCTTACACAATATTTTTGATGTGTTCCTATACTAAAAATATTCATTACTATTCCAGGTATCACCCGAGGTGGTCGGAGGTGGACGAGGAGGAGGACGAGCTGGACGAGGAGGAGGACCAGGTGGACGAGGAGGAGGACGAGGTGGACGAGGAGGAGGCGGGGTGGGTCGTGGGAGAGGACCTCTCCTCTCCTCAGAGGAGGGGTGGGGGAGGGGCAGGGAAGGGGGGGGGGGGGGGGGGGGGGGGGGCGGAGGGGGAGGGGGAAGGGACGGGACGGGAAGGGAAGGGAAGGGAAGGGGGAGAGGTGGGCGGGGAGGGGGAAGGGACGGGAAGGGAAGGGAAGGGGGGG